>NW_027043030.1:300000-520000 GCF_036013475.1 Columba livia
GTAAAGCAGGGCTCTGCTAATTTGATAGGCACGTGTCTGGAAGTGCTGGAGTATTTGCAAGGCTTTTTTCTGCATACCAGATAGAAAGCTGCAGGCGTCATTTCCCCATACGTGATTTGAAAATTGGGCTCACACCTACTCATTTGCCATTGCTTGAATATCCCCTTCAAGTGTACAGTTCTGCAAGCTTAGCTTTGTACGACTGAAACTATTCCCAGAAGGTCTAAACTGTCTGGAAATATCCTTGAAAGTGGGATATTGAAGTGCACTTGAGCAAGAATATCAACAAAGCTGTTGTTACCTTAGGCCCTGGTGCAGGAAATCAAGTCTCCAAAGCGCTGCCTGTGCCAGCCCTGGCAGAGCAGCAGGTGGGACGGGCAAGATCATGGGAAGTAGGAAACGTGACTGGGAATGGAATGTTAGTCCTGCCCACGCTCTTGCATCTTGATATCACAGCCTAGTGCGGAGCTTTTTGGGGAAACAGCAAAAGTGGAATTCTCGAGAAGCTGGAAAATGAAAGTTCCTTGAGGTCAGTGTATGGCCAAACCTTTGCTTTCTTTGCACAGGAGAATGCGAGTTGAAGGTGCTGTCACTTCCCTGACGTGTAGAGGTCGGGACGACCAGTTCTTTATAGGGACAAATAAAGGCCAGATGCACCGCAGTGCCTACGCTACATTTAAAGAGGAGCTGGTCGCCGTCTGTCACACCGAAGCCGTCAACGACATTGTTTTTCCTGAGTGAGTATAACGGGCTGGGCTGTATTTGGCTGGTGCAGAAGCTTGAGGAGCTGCCGCTGAGGTCAGGGTGCCTGTGTGCGCAGCTTTGACCACAGGAACCCAGAGCCTGGTACCATCTGTTGGGATGATTGATACGGGCGATGCTGTCACCTGCCCAAAAAACGCCGGGGTGACGGTGAGCAGCTGCTTCAAAGCAGAAGGCAGCAGTTCAGTTGGAGCACTGGAAAAATCACTGATCTGCAGAAAGGATGATAAGTAAAAAGACCTGAATTATTGATGTTTGGGCACCGGCAGGGATGGCAGCCTCCCCCTTTTGTCCCAGGGTCGCTCTGCATTTGTCTTGTGAACGCACAGCAAATGTTCCCTTCCTGGGTAGTAGCATCGTGACTCTTTCTTTTGTTTTTTTAAACCCACAGTGGATCATCTCTCCAGATGGAAAATGGGATTTTGATCCAAATGAACATTTTTGGCGTATTTTTATTGCTTCGCTTCTCGGCCCAGCGCAAAGGATCAGATGTCACCGAGGTGCAGGGAGTGCAGGGTGCAGGAAGCGCTCCTCCCTGCCTGCCGCCAGCCTCAAACCCACATCTTCTCATCTAATGAGAAAATCAGGTGGAGCTTTAGGGTGATGTGCTGCTGATACCGCTGATTGACACGCCTGTGTCACAGCCATTAGTGCTGACTGTAAGGACTACAGGACTACATCCTTGCGTAGATGTTTGAACTTCTTATCTGTTGCCTGCTCTTGAACAAAGCCTATTGCTGATGGGGAAATACGGGCTTAATTTCCCTGCTCTGGCTTATTTCAGAATCCTTCACTTGCTGATGTTATCCTGGTTGATAAAGCACCCGTGCAAGCTGGGCTTGAAAGAGGCCACACTTGTGTTGTGCCGGTTTTCTCTGTCCTGGTTCATCTTTCTGGGCATTGATGGTGCTGTTGAACAAAAGCTCGCGGTACCTTTCTAGATGTCACTTTCTGTTGCATCCCTAGGACGAGTGGCTTAGAGCTTATTTCAAAGCACTGTGTCCCATGGCTTTTGAAATGCTGCAGGTCTTGTTTTATTCCAACGTTTATAACAAGTATATTATGAACAGACTTTGCCATCATTTCTATTGCCTTCAGCGCTGTTGAATGGGAATCATCCAGTAAGCAAGATAAAAAATGACATCTTTACAATGTGAGGCTGCTGTTAGTGGCTGATGTTAAACCTGGGCAGTCAGCACTTTTACACCCACTTTTGTGTCTATTCTATATAACACATGAAGTTGTTTAGAGATTGAATATGGGGAATAAACGTCACAGCTTCAGCAGAAAGAGTTCTTTTAGTTTAACTTTAACTGTTCCTTAAAATGAATCTTTGAAGAGAACCCAAACCAGGGGAATTTCATGTGAGAAAGGTGATCCTCCAAAAAAGGCCTTTGTCTTAGCCATGGGGATCCCTGTGGGGCAGATCCCAGCTGCAGGTTAGCAAAGCCGAGCTTTGGAGGCCGATTTGAGCTGTGACAAAGCAAGGAGCGTTTCTGTGTGCCCCTCCTCGTTACCTCTCCTCTCTGAACTCTCCAGGGGACATTCGGACTTGTTCGTTACCTGCTCCACAAACGACATTCGAGTGCGGTACACGCCGGAACGTCTGGAGCGGCTGCGAATCACCGTCCCCAACGTCACCTGCCACGCGGTCGAGGTGACGAGGGACGGCATGGTCATCGTTTCAGGTGATGGTCAGTCCAGAGCCGTGGTTGCTCAACTTAATAAACATCAGTATGTTAAAACGAAGAGAAGATTAAATTGGGAAAGCGTTTAAATGGAGTTCATGGCGACACCCAAAGGCCTCTTTGCTTGCAGCTGGTCCGATGGACTTTGCTGGCAGCCCCGCTGTCCTGGTGCTGCAGTTGCGGTGAGGGTAGAAGGCAAGGGCTGGAGACCTTGCTTTGGATCAGTGAATTCCGGCAATCCAGAATGCGGTTCAGTCTTATTTAAATTACCTAATTCTAAAATATCAACCTTGTTGTGTGCAGCAGCTTCACCTGTGATGTATGGAGAGCACATTTGCAGAAAGCTGCCATCCATCGCCATGTGCAAGTTGCTGACACAGGGGCTCCTGCAGTCCTAGAGCAGCCGTGCAGCCTCCCCATGGTTACCAAACCACTTTGTCCACAGCCAGAATCCAAAAGCAATTACATTTCAACAGTGTGTTTGGGACCGTAGCTCTGCGGGCTCATCTGCAGTACAGTGGTTTTCACGGGTATGCTGGTGATCTAACAGCGTGGGCCTTATGTGGGAACTTCTTTATAAAAAGGGGTTGGTTTGGAAAGGAAAGAGCGACAACAGTGTGAGGAAAGTCTGTGCGCCCGGGCAGTCTCTTTCTTTCTGTTCATCAGCTTGGAATGACGGGAAAATCCGCGCCTTCGTGCCCGCTACGGGAGAGCCAATGTACGAGATCAACAACGCCCATAACCTGGGAGTGACGGCAATTGCTGCGACCAGCGACTGCAAACAGATCATTAGCGGAGGAGGTGACGGGCAGGTAATTTGTGCTTCAAAACCTGGAGCAGCTTCGTGCGCTCATCACAGGGCCTGCGAATTGCCTGGAAGTGCTCAGTCAGAACGGGAGCTGTTCTGAGCTGCCGCTTGAGCCAAGGGCTGAGTTCAAAGATATCAGCTTTTGAGATGTGCTGTTGTTCTCAGAGGGCATCATGTAAAACAGTGCCCCGATTTCTTCTGGCATGGCAGTTTTGGAAATCCTTCTAATGCAGAATATGCTCTTCATCCTTTTTGTTCATTTGTCTCTCCCCTCTATTTGGCTGTATTTGTGCAGCTGAGACAGAATTACAACTAAAGGTTGGTTAAGCAGAAAGGAGAACCGCAGGGGCGCACTTGCAGTACTCGTTGGGAACACAAAAAAGCTGCTCTGCGATGCCAATGGTTCTGTCAGAATCAGTCCTCAGGAAGCTGTGACTTCAGGGTTGCTGAAGGGATCGGGATGCTCTGAGCTTTGAGCAAGTGGCAACTGGACATCCAGATCCCTTCGGGAACTCGGCATCAGCCTCGAAAGCGTGGAAGGTCAGCTCTTCTCTGCCTTTGATGCCCGTGTCTAAATGTCTAAATTTTCCCTGGGATTTGGCCTTAGTGGAATGTCGAGGTGAACAGACATTGCAATGTTTGGCACTAGTGGGACAGGACGTGCAAGGTGTGAAGGATCAAGGCCTCAAAGCAGAAAGGTTTTTGCTGTTACCAGCACAGGGAAAAGAGGTGCTTTCAGGCACGTGTTTCACATCGAAGCTTTAAAGAGCTGTTCTGTATTTCCTTCCTGGCATTCTCTGTAGGACAAATAACGGGTAGCTCCTTTCTATTCCATTGCAGCAGCTTTGTGCTTTGATCTTGAAAGCACCACTGGCAATAGATCGTGGACTGGGTGGTTTTTCCTGATCAAGAGCTGTCTAAAATGAAGCATGGGAGAGCGGGCACTTGGCAAAACCAAGGCCTGGGGTTGATGGCCACGAATTCCTGAAGCAAGTGGATTACACTGTGGAGAACTCAGTTGAGCTTCACAGGTCAGCTGCACCAATAACCCACAGGCCAACGGAGACGGTTGGGACTGAGCTGCTGTACGTGTTGGCGGAGAAAGGCAGAGTTCAGGAAAGCTCCTCCTGAGCTCCGGCAGGACCAGCTGGTACCAGAGCAGATGTGTGTTGCTGATTTTCAGGTGAGGATCTGGAATATTGGTGAGAAAACCCAGAAGCTGAGGGAAGTTCTGAAGGAGCACAGAGGTGCCGTGTCCTGCATCAAGACTAATAAGAACGACAAAGAGGGTGTCACAGCCAGCCTGGACGGAACGTGCGTCATCTGGGATCTTGAGCAAGGCGACAGATTAGTATTGCGAAGGCACTTGGAGTGCTGGTAATATCTGTAGGGTCACTGTGCCCGGTTTGGGACACCACAGAGCGAGGAGGAGGGGAAAAAGAGCACGAAGAGATAAAAACTTCTAGAAAGAACAATCGGGTCAGGGAATGTAGAACCTCCAATTCGAGAAGCTTTTCAGAAAAGCTCAGACAAACCTTTGTTCTGCGGTTGTTTTTCTGTGCGGGATCCTGCTTGGCCAAGGTGGAGCGGGTGAGTTCCCAAGTTTCCCACTAGCTCTGTTTTCCAGAACTTTGTGACTCGTGTCGAGCTCTTGCGGATCTGCAGACTTTCTGCACTGGGGTAAGGCCGAGGACACCTTGGCATAGGGAACAGCACCTGGAAAGCATTCTGGGTTTAAACATTTCGTTTTGTACGACAGCAGATCAAGAGTCCTACAGGGCAGCTGTGATGGAAACAGAACTGATAGCCTCACGGGCTTCATGGAACCCTGAACTCAGAGCAGTGCCTGAGAATATCCAAGGAGAGAGATCTGATGTACAGCACAGGCAGAGACATTCCAGGCAGGCAAAGTTTGGGTTTTGACGCTGTTGCTCTGTCTCATTTTGGGGTGTTTTGCAGGCGTTACGTGAGAAAACAAATGATCCTAGACAACACATTGTTCAAATGCGTGTGTTACCATCGCGGAGAGTACCAGATAATCACCAGTGGAACAGACAGAAAGGTGAGCAAAGCTGCAGGAACTCTGCAGTGCACAACACACGGTCTGGCGCTGGTTCTGGGGTGAAACTCCTGTCCCTGCACAGCAGGTTGTGTCCCAGGGCGGTGCTGAAACCCGTGTGCTGCTCACGGCCAGCTGAGCGCCCCGCTCTGCTCTGCTCTCTAGATCGTGTACTGGGAAGTGCTCGATGGCTCCGCAATCAGAGAAGTGCAAGGCTCTCTGTCGAGCTCCATCAACGGGATGGACATCACATCGGACGGGGCGTCCTTTGTCACAGGTGAGTGCGTGGTTGGAGCTGGAGAAAGGAGGTCGTATTAAGACCAGGAAAAGCAAGGCAGTGAACCAAGGATCTCAGTACAGTGCGAAAAAGCTGGAAAAAAGGGGTCAGCTAAAGGGGAAAAGAACATGAATCACCGAAGAAAAATACTGTGGTTCAGGCTGTAGTTCAGACTGGGAAGATGCTGCTGTAGCTCACTGGGATCTGCTGGTGAAGGTCCTGAGCCCTTCACTGGACACTGACCCCAGCAGAACAGAAGCAGTTTTTGCCATAATGCCCAAGAAAACATATCCTGCTCTTCCTAGGAACACCGAAGCGTTCCCCTGCCTGGGAGCGGGGAACAAAAAGCAGCAGAACTCGGTGTATCACAGTATCACAGTATGTTTGGGATGGGAAGGGACCTCAGAAGATCATCCAGTCCAATCCCCCATGGAGCAGGAACGCCCAGGTGAGGTCGCACAGGGACATGTCCAGGCGGGTTTTGAATGTCTGCAGAGAAGGAGACTCCACACCCCCCTGGGCAGCCTGTTCAGTGCTCTGGCACCCTCACTGAGAAGAAGTTTCTTCTCAAATTTAAGTGGAACCTCTTGTGTTCCAGCTTGATCCCATTACCCCTTGTCCTGTCACTGTAATCGTTTGTTCTTCCTCTGTGCCTGACGCAGGTGGTGACGACCATCTGGTGAAGCTGTGGGACTATAAGGAGGGCACGGTGACTCACGTGGGAGTGGGCCACAGCGGCAACATCACCCGCCTCAAGATCTGCCCCGCGAACAAGTACATGGTGAGCGTGAACGCGGACGGTGCCGTCCTCATCTGGAAACAGCCCAGCTCGGGCTGACAGCCGGTGCCGGAGCTGCTGGGCTGCTGCTTCCCTGGCCGGCCCTGGAAATGCTCTTTTCTTACCACTCAGTTTGTTGTCAATCGTTTGTTCTCTTAGAGTAAACAGTATATTTCTACCCCCTGGTATGCATTTACCAGGTCCTTAGATACCCTTTCTAGCGCTATTTTTTTCAGAGGAGCTAAGAATTTGCTGTTTGTTTTGGATTCATCACTTCCAAAAATCACCTTGGCAGTTGTTGTAACAGTTTGCGTTGTTCCTGCCGCCTTTCCTGCCCGTCTCAGCATCATCTGCCTTGTACGTCTACTCATTTGTGGGCTCTCTCTTGCTTTCACATGGTCTCTCTCTTCTCTGCACTCTCCTGTCTCTTATTTAATGAATAACTTGTTGTTTCAATTCAGTCTGCTGTGTTTAGTGCAGACAGCAGTGCAGGCAGTGGTGCAGACAGGCGTGTAGACAGTGGTGCAGGCAGCGCACAGGCAGCGCACGGGCAGAGCACAGGCAGAGCACGGGCAGCGCACAGGCAGCGCACAGGCAGAGCTGGACCGTGCCCAGTCTCCCAGCCCCACCGGTTCTCCCCAGCTCAGCCCCGGGTACAACCCGCGGCAGTGGGACGGGGTGTCTGAAAGCACATTTCCCCTCGGCCGCACGGGTGTTCCAGCCTGTGCCAAGGGACGGGAGCGGCTCCAATACAGAAAACATTGTCCGATGGCAAAGCCCAGACAGTGGGGACCACGTTTTCCCTTTGTTTTTATTGTTATTGTGATTGGCAGCATGACAATGGATTTCTGCCGGGCCTGGAACAGCTCAGCTCAGACGTGCTCAGGTTTTTTTCTGGAGCTTATCCTGACACCCAAGTGCCTCCCTGGGGCAGAGACTCTTGCCCAGGCAGAGGAGACGTTTCCAACACTGTCCTGTCACCGTGTCTCCCTGATCAAACCAAAACTCTCCGTGTCTTTAATATCCATCCCAGCTGTCTGGTGCCCGAGGCACCGGGACAGTTCGTGCCATAACAACACGGAATTTTCCAGAATAGCGAGCAAGCGTTTCCCCCCCTGCTTGCATTGGACGTTTTCATTTTCCCCACCCCAAATTTGCTCCCAAGTCTGCAGCATGCTGCAGCGCCGATGGATGTTGGATTCAGCCTGAACAGGAAGGCATCGCGTTCAGAACGGTTTGAAGGGGGAAGGTCGCACACACGATCTTGTTGAAAGGCAGATCAGCATAGCAAGCATTCCTGGCGCCCGCTCCAACCTGCAAACGCTTTGGATTGGAATGGACTGGCGGTACCTGTCAGAAAGGAATCGCTGCCTGCGCCCCGGCGCTTGGAAAGATGCTGCTCAAGAGGAACCCCAGCAGGGTTTTAGGTCCTTGGCTGATGGGAGCTGGTTTTCTTCCCCGCATCAGCGTGGCAGGGTGTTCAGAGGCTCTCGCTGCTGTTACCTGCTGCACTTTGTGGCACATTGCTGGGGACCCGGCAGAGCCACTGCCATTATCTAACACTTCCTGATTCAGGCAGGTTTGGAGTTTTGGGACGTGCCTGTTTCACTGTCGCATTTTAGACTATTTCCCTTTCCTGTGTCCATCGGGTCTTGCTTTCTACCAACCTCCTTCCAACAAATGCTGGTTTCTGATCTCTCAGTCTGGCTCCTGCATCTTTCACTGTCCGGCTCCCCTCGCTTTTTCTTCAGGCTTTTCCTGCTTTCATTGACAAACTGCTTTGGATTTCTGGTTCCACTCAATCCAGCATTAAGCCCCGCTCAGGTTCCGCTGGCGGCCACCAGCCTGGCATCCCCGGGGAGGTCACTGTGTCCCTGCCACCAACACCCTGCCCCATGGGAGGAGGGATTGTGACATCCAGCAGCACCACCTGGCCCTTCCTCCACCACTTTGCCCCATCTCTTCTGAACCCACGTCACCTCCAGCTGCATCCAGGGCCAGGCTTGCAGCACATCCCCACGCCCAGGGTGTCTGTGGGGCAGGGAAGGCGCTGCAGAGCCTGCCTGGCACAGCTGTCCCTTCCGGGGGGAAAGGCAGATGCAGGGATGGAAGAGAGTCCGCAGCACCCACAGCCAAGGTCAGATCCCCTGGGAGCCCCCCCAACATCATCATCAGCCTCTGCAGCTCCCCGGGGAGAGAAGAGCCACACGCCGCAATGGGGCCTCTGCAACACCCCCTGCCCTGCAGCGAGGTGACACTCAGTGGCACCCGTGCCTGGCACAGGGACCTCCTTCCCACTCCATCCCTTGCCAGCCCCTTGGCCCTGGTTAAGGACAGCTCTGCCCGAGATGTGCCCAGGCTCCCGGGCACAGGGCAGCGCTGGGGCTGTTATCTCAGCAGTGCTGGCAGCTGTCAAAGCAACCCGGGCCAGGGTTCACCTCCAGGTTCTTGGCACAGACAGGCGGGTCCCAGCCTCACACGGCTGGACTTGGTTGGCGCTGCGAGTCTCTCAGAGCTGTGTGAAGAACCACACGTTGCCACCGGGTTGCCGTCCAGGGGAGTTGCTGCAGAAACAGCCGGTGCCACATGCGTGGTGCTGTGGGACGGATCCAGCTGGACCATGGGACTGATCCGGTTGAAAACTGCTTGTCAGAACCAGAGTGGGTTTCCCCTGCTGGCGGCGCTGCAGGTGGGGAGGAGGAGCTGACCCAGTGGCCTCAGCCATCCTGTGTCCCCCCGGGCACATAGGGAAGGCTCAGGGGCTGATCCCTGCGGCGGGGGGAAGGTGACACTGTCCCTCCCCAGCCAAGCTCTGCCGGACCCCAAACGAGCACCCACACGTGGCGCCAGCTGGTGTGGGGTGGGCAGGAGGCAGCCAAAGCCTCCGGGCTGTGCCAGCGCTGGGGTGGCCACCCTTGTTCTGTGGCTCTTTGTGGAGGGAGCTTCGTTAGATCTCAAAACCTCAGTGTGGAGGGTGCAGAGGTGGCCACTGTGCCACTGTCCCAGCTAAGAGCACCCCGAGGTGGCAGGATCAGGGCACCCCACAGCGATGCTGTGACACCCTGGGGTGATGCTGGGGACATCAGGCTGGGGTACCCGCGGTGATGCTGGGGACACCGGGGCAGCCCCCGCTCCCGCTCCCTCGTCCTCCTCGTCCTCGTCCTCCTCCTCCCGTCCCTCTCCCCGCTCGCAGCCCCAGCCCGGCCGGGGGAGGAGCCGGCCGCGCACAAAACCACCCGGCCGGCCCCTCCGGCCCCGCAGCGGCACCGGCACCGGCGGCGGGGGGTGCCCAGCGCCCGCCCGGGGCCATGAGCGCGCAGGGGCTGCGGAACCACGGGAACACCTGCTGCATGAACGCGGTGGTGCAGTGCCTCAGCGGCACCTCCCGCAATCACCGGCACCTCCCGCACCCACCGGCACCTCCAGCACCTACCGGCACCTCCAGTACCCACCGGCACCTCCAGCACCCACCGGCACCTCCCGCACCCACCGGCACCTCCCGCACCCACCGGCATCTCCAGCACCCACCGGCACCTCCCGCACCCACCGGGACCTCCAGCACCCAACGCATCTCCCGCACCCACCGGCACCTCCCGCACCCACCGGCACCTCCCGCACCCACCGGCACCTCCAGCATCCACCGGCATCTCCAGCACCCACCGGCATCTCCCGCACCCACCGCATCCCCTGCCCCACACATCCCACCTGCACCCTGTGCCCCCCTCACTCACTGGGGCCCCCTGCTGCTCCCAGCACCCCCAGCTCCCAGCACCCTCTCCTGTGCCACGTCCTCCCCATGGGCCTTGCTCTGCCCTGCCAAATGCCCCCAGCCCCGCTGTCCCTCCAGCCCCACTGCCGGCACCCACCTCCTGCCTTCAGCTGAGCTCTGACCTCCCTTGGGTGGGCGAACTCACTGACCCGGCCACCCTCACGGAGCCCAAGAGTGAGCGCCGTGCTGGTCTTGGTGGCGCCACCAGGGGATGGTGCCACCAGGAGATGGCGCCACCAGGGGATGGCGCCACCAGGTGATGGTGCCACCAGGGAGTGGTGCCATGGGAGCCCAACCCAGTGGCCTCATGCCCTGTGGCTGAGTGCATGTCACATCCCTGCAGGGCACAGGCCAGTGTGCTGCGGACCTGCATCCATTTTAGGGACAAGGACAGGACAGCACTTTGATCCTGGCGTGGCAGCCCCCTATGCTCAGGGACACACGCCTGTGGGGTGACATTTCCCCAGGGACTTGCTGCTGCAATTAAACTGCTGCTGCCATGAAACTTTGCAAAGCGCTCAGAGGAGCTGCTGAGGGGCTGGACCTGCCCTGGTCAGGGTTTCTGGTGCTGCTGGGGGAGCTCATTGCCTTTAATTTCCCTGTAGCAAAGTCCCCAGCTCTTGCAGCACTGCGCACAGGATTTCCATGCCCTCTGCTCCCAAACACGCAGGTTCCTTGGGCACAGAGAGGCAAACAAACCCGACCAAACAGAAAAAAACACCCCAAACTTGCAGCCTTTGCTTTGAATTTCCTCCCTTCAGGTGGTTTTCTGCATCTGCCATGAACTGCCACCTGATTTTAATTTTATTTAGTCTGTCTAAACAAGATGTTAAAAATCAGAAGCGAGTCCGTGGCTCATGTTGTTTGAAGGCCATGGGGGGTGGCCTTTCTCCCTCTGCTGCCAGGAGAGCGGGGCTGGGACAGGCGAGGTGGTGGCCAGAGGGGTCTTGGCTCTGGGGGGTCCCGGGGGTGCTGGAGCTCTGAGCCCTGCCCTGACGTGCTGGTTTGTGCTTTCTCTGTTGGCTCTGAGCAGCTGCTGCCAGCCCAGGCTTGGAGACAGGTCCTTGGGGAGCCCAAGCTCTGCCTTTTGGGGAGCTCCATGGGGAGATGGGGGCAGAATGCTCTGGGGAACCCTGTCAGCAGCTGGGGACGCCCTGAGGGGCTGGGGGGAAGGAGGAGAGGGGACAAGGAGGGGGCAGCCTCGGGGAGGGGGAGCTGGCAGGGCTTTGGGTGGAGGGGCAGAGCTTGGCAGGGCAGGCAGCACCCCAGCACTGTGTGGCAGAATGCAAACCCCCCTCCCTCCTTCAGTACGGCACATCTCCCCCTTTTCTCTGCTAACAGCTTCTTTTGTTTGGCCCGGAGCACCCTGGCTCCTGGGCCATTGGGAGAGGGGAGTGCCGAGCTGCTGGGCGCCAGCGGCCAGGGTAAGGCTTCAGGGGCACCCGCAGCCAGTGTGGGGGGTGCAGAGAAGCTCCTAGAGTGCCTACAGTCAGATCTGACCAGATAAAAACGGGACGCTCGTCGAGACCCGGCCCCATTTTGTGTGGGGGTCTCTCGGAGTACGAGCTCAGCCACTGCCGCCAGGAGAGCCCCCTCCCTGGGATGGAGACTCCGCTTGCCTCGCCACTGTTCTAGTTGAATTGAGTTTTGTGGGCTGGGCTGTGTTTCTGATTCTGCAGACCATATCCAGGATTCCTACCTTATCATAAAAGCTATGCGAGTTGTATACGAGCTCATATTGTAGAGAACTGAAAATTAGTCCTGTTAGTTCTCAGTAAGTTCTTATCTTATCTTGAAAGTGCTGAGAAGGTGCATTTGCTATCATCCAAGAATTTGTATAATTTTATACGAAGTGCGCATGTGCTGTGATGAAAGGTGAAAAGTACACTAGTGATGAAGACTACTTACTTCATCCTGAAGACCCCCTGAACGACCACCAGAGGACACTGCGCATGCTGAGAGTAGTTCCAAGGTGTTGCAACTGATATTGTGAAATAATTGTGTAACCTAATGAATATGCAATATACACGTTGTAACTTCAATGAATATGTATGTAACCAAATTGTATAAAATGGTGAAGTTTGAATCAGTGGTCGGAACCAGCTTTGGGTGCGAGCCCCTGGTTTCCCAGCGCTGAAATAAAGCACCGCATATAACTACGCCCGTGGTTCTGTGTCCTGAATGCTGACACCGCCACGGGTGTAAGTAAAACTTCTCGCAGGACTGCGAGTATATTTATACTTTCCGTGCACATATGCACGTATAACTTTCCGCGCTCCATTTGAGCACGTATAAATTGACCCTCGCCGAATCGCGGGTGTATTTTCCTCCCGTGCACATATGCACGAGTAACTTTCCGTGCGCATTTGCATGCGTACTTTATCTCTTTAAAATAATCCCGCACCGTGTTAGGCAAGTGTGTACTTCTCCGGGACTCAGGGCCAGCTCCGGCATTTGTTTTGAGTGAAGCCCCGTGTGTGCACGCTGTGCACCGCCTGATTGGTTGTATCAGTTGCTGCCCCTCAAATAATTTTCCTCAGCTGATATCCGAACCTTTATTTAAGTCACTTTGGAGTGCTAAAACCCTGTTCCTCGCCGGTTTAATGAAAGTTGTTTTGGACTCTGTTGTCCCTTAAACGAACCTGCGAGGACTCTCCGTGACACACCGCCCTTGGGGGGCTGGTGGGAACCCCCTGGCACGTGGCTCCATCAGGGACATGTCTGGTCCACTCCCCGGTCTCAGCTGCTCCGCTTCAGTTGGAGAGTGCAGAGTGCCAGCTCTGCTGGGCTGAGCATCCCCGGTTTTGGGATGCAGGAGGTTTGCTCAGGGGCTTTCCTCCTGCCTGTGCAGGCAGGGCAGGCAGGGCTGGCAGCTCCCCTGCCCACGGGCCACACTTTTGCTTGGCTCTATGAACAGCCCTTGTCTCTTGTAGGGCCTTGGGTGGCTGGGCTGGCACCGCCGGCATCGCCTGGCTGGGGAAACTGAGCGCCCATCAACTCGAGCTGCCCGGTGCTTTCCTGCGACTGCAAAGCGCTGCGACACGGCGGCTGTGGGCACCCCGGGGCGGGGCACGAAGCTGCTGCGTCCCCCCAGTTCTGGATCCCCCGACCCAGAGCAAAGCGCTCCCCTCCTCCGGCTGCCGACAGCCAGCCCGGCTTCTTGCACAGCCCCCTGGCTCCCCCCTCACCCCGTCCCCCCAGTTAGTGCCAGGGGGTGCTTCTGAAGCCCATGGACACCTCAGCCCCACCCGGGGTGCAGGATGGGCCTCTGCTGGCTCTGCCCTGGTGCCCACTGGTTTGCTCCCCGTGCTCCCTCTGGGGACCCTGGATACCACTGGATCCACCTGGGCACCCCAAAGCGCCTTTTTAGCACTTATTTTTCTCTTGGAAAAGCAAACACAGGGGGCTTTCTGCCATCCTGCCCCAGGGACCCCCACTCAGACCACACCGGCGCTTGGTTGCCCACCGCCATTTATTGCAGCCACTGCCTGCTCAGCGCCCGGGGCGGTGGGACCGGGGCCGGGACCCCCGTCCTGCCCGGCTGTCAGGGGGTTGTTTCGCTGCGGGGGGGCTGGATGGGCGGCAGCAGCTGCGGTGCCTGGGTGAGGCGTCCGGGAGATGAGGCTGGTCGGCGCTTCAGCACGGCTAACAGCAGCGGGGAGGCGGTGCCTGGGGGCGAGGGGCAGGGTCAGCCACAGACACCCACCAACAGGGTCCTGCCCCCACCCTGAAGCACACAGGCTGTTGTCCCACACTGCCCAGCACCATCCCACGTGTCCCCCCAGCTCCCTCCAGCTCCACCACAGGGACCGGCTGCCCCAGCAGCCAGTGCTGCCCCCACAGCCCAGCCCAGAGCCCAGACCCCCATCCAACCCTGCCCAGCTGTCGGCACAGACCCGTCCCCCCAGACAGCGGGGTGTCCTCTGCCCCCCGGTGCCCTGACAGGGCCATACTTTTCTGGCTCCTGGAGGTCGAGGTCTCTGGGGTGGCCGTTGGTGTTGTGGGCAGCTGAGAGCCCCCCATCATGGAGAGCTGCTCGTCCTGCCGCTTCCCATCAGTGCCGTCCTGGCCCGACAGCTGCATCGCGTCCTTCTGGGAAGGGGAGAGCGTGTGACCCAAACACGGGGCCCCGTTCCGCATCCCCCAGCAACCCTCCCCCAGCCAGCTCTCCCTGGGGAAACTGAGGCACAGATCCCCCCGCAGGCTCAGCATCCCCCTCCCCACCTCTGTCATCCCTACCTTGTTGGGGCGGCGGGCGCTGGATGGGGACGGCCGTGGGGTGCTGGGCGGTTGGGGCTGGAAGCGCGGGGGCGTGACGGTGTGTGGGCCCCCGCAGCTCCGCGGAACAGTGGGGTATCTGCACTCGCCAGTCTGCTCCCTGTGGGACAGGACATGGGGGTGCTCAGGGCCCGGCAGGTGGCACCCCATGTGTCACTCGACGCCAGGGAGGGGTCGGGGGGTGCTCCCTGTTCGGGGGGCAGTTACTCACGGTCCAGGCGCCAGCATGTTGAGGGGCCGGTCACAGGACAGGCAATGGAAACCAGGCAGCAGCTGCCTGGAGGGGGGAGAAAAGGGCTGGGGAGCTCCTGGGGGGCACAGCCCCACCTGCACACCAGCCACAAAAAGCCTCTGCACCCACCCCCCAAGACTGGTTGAGGAGGGCTCCTCCCACACGTGACCCCTCATTGTGCCGCCTCTATCGCTGCGAAGCTGCAGCTGGCAGGAGCACAAGGCACAGCCACTTGCTCAGCATCCCCAGGGGCGCTGCCCACAAGGCTCCCACGCCAGGTACCACACCGGCACGAGCCGGGACAGCCAGCAGGAACAGGGCCAGCACTGCCAAAGCCACCACTGTCCCCATCGCACTCACTTCCTAATCCCAGCGGCATTGTCACGCTCTGCCTGCAGCGCCTGCTCCTGGAGCTGCCCGCTGAGGCTCTTCCACCGCTCCTCCTGCTGCTTCTGGAACGCCCCCAGCTCCCGGCAGTCCAGCTGTGGACGGGTGACACCCTCAGCCAGCTACCCCAGGATGGGACATGGCGGTCCCCGGGGGCACAGCCGGGAGGGGGGACCCTCGCAAGGATGCTGCCTTAGGCTGCCAGGCCCCAAGGTGCCAGTGCTGCGTGGAGGGGACGAGCCCTCACCTTGCAGTCCATCTGTCTCTGCAGCTCTTTCTGGAACTGGAGCCAGCCCTTCTCCTGGCCCGTCACCCGGCTCGTCACCTCCTCCATCATCTTGGTCAGCCGCTCCACGCACGCCTCAAGCTGGCTGCGACTGACTTTGTCAGCCAGGGCGGCTTTGTCTGCTTTCTAGCAACAGGGAAAGGCAGGAGAGCGGTGGGGACAGGATGCAGAGACAACAGGAGAGGGGAAGTGGCTACGTGGTCCTGTTCACCCCATCACCCCCGTGGCGTTGGTCCCACCAGCCGAAGGGACTCGGGGTCACAGAGGGACCTGGCAAGGGACCTGCAGCCGGGCTAGAAATCCTCCCTCCCCCTGGCTGGTTCTGCCAGCCGGCACCCAAGGGACAAGGGGTGTTTGTCACCCTGCCCGGGACACCCTTGACTGGCACCGGGGCCCCTTGAGCCCGTACCTCATCGATTCCCAGCACCAGCAGCTCCTCCTTGTCTGCTTGCTTCTTCTCCAGCCTCCCCAGGGCCTGGGACAGAGCCTTCCAAGGCAGACAGCAGCCCGTGATGCCACGGCAGGGTCGGAGCTGCCCCCGGCCAGCCGAGCACCCCCTGCCTCCCCACCCCATCAGAAACCTCCAGGAAAGGCATGGGGAAGCTGTGCAGGGCTGCGAGCAGGGTGGCAGGGGGACAGACCCCTTGGGGTCCCAGCCTGGGCTCTGCCTGCGCGTTACAGCCACCCACCTTGACGTCATTCTGCTCCTGCTGGCGATCCTGCTGGAGGTTTGCAAGGTCCGAGCTCAACTTCTCGTAGCCTTTTTGGAGCTGCACGATGCTGGTCTGGAGGCACTTGAGCTGCTCGTCCTGCTGCAGGGACTAAGAGGACAAGGCGGTGCTGAGCAAGGGGGTGGCTGCCCCACGGGGGCAGACCCAGGGTATTTTGGCTGATGGCCACGGGCCCTCAGTGCAAGCAGGACATTTGCTCCAAGGCTTTAATTCCCTTCCGTGCTGCTGACTCCGACAAGCCAATTAGGGGGGCAGCGAGGGGCTCCCCCACGTTAGAGCAAAGCAGAAATGCCTGGGGGGTCCTGGCAGCTCAAGCCCCCTACACCGCATCTCCTTACCTGTCTCCTCCACTTTGGATAATTGTCCACCTTGCCGCCCGCCTTCTGGGCCAGGGACTCCACCTGCTCCTCGAGCTTCTCGCAGCGCTGGAGGAGCTTCCCCAGCAGCACCCTGGTGTCCGGGCTGCAGAAGTGGCACCCTGCGTGCTCGTGTCCCCCGCTCTGCACCGTCGCCCTCGGCTCGTCCACCTGCTGGCAGGGGAGGAGGAATCAGCTCTGAGCCGGGCTGGATGCCGCCCACAAGCCCAGGTGCCGTGGAGGCTCCATGGCCCCATCCAGCCAGGGGACGTGGCCGGGACCCCGCCAGGACTCCCCCCGAGCCAGCGGGGGCTGGGAGCGCTGCCCCCGGGCCTCACCTCTGCCTGCAGCTGCTGCGCTGTCTCCATCACCAACTTATTCACGTACTTGGCCGCAAACTGCTCCAGCTCGGCCTGGGTCGGCTCCGGCTGCTTCCCCAGCTCCTTCCGCTCTGCCTTGACCTTCTGTCCCTTGGGCCTGGCCAGCGAGATGGGGGCAGGGGCAGGCTTAGCCTTCGTGGGGGTGTCCCTTGGCCCCCAAACTGGGATGCTCCCAGACCCCAGGATCCCTCGCAGCCCTGCGGGGTAGGAAACCCTCTCCCATCCTTTTACCGTGGCTGTCGGGTCATCTGGCCGCTGCCGGCTGCTTTTCTGCCGGCTCCAGCCCCCCTCGTCTTTCTGGGAGCATCCTCCACCTTGCTGATCTGGGAACGGCAGTGGGGGCGGTGAGGGCACAGCCCCCTGTGTCATTCCGGCACGGGGACCCTTCGGCTGCCCCCTCCCTGCCCAAACTGGCATCCCCGCAGCCCCTCGGGGACTGCTGCTGGCTCACCTTCTCCTCCTCCCCGTGCAGGGCCCTGGCCATGTCTTGTAGGAAGGACACCTGGCACCTGAGGTCGGCCAGGATGCTGGTGATGCTCTCCCGGCCTAGAGGGACATGGTGCAAGGGGATGTGCTGTCGGTGAGGGGGTCTCTGAGCATGACGAGCCCCTGACCCAGGGTGACCCCACGCCAAACAACCCCCGCCAGTCCTCCCGTGCTCTCACCTCCCTTCGGGAAGAGCCGGCGCAAGTTCTCAAGATCCGCATGTTCTGCTTTGGTAGATTTAAGCTGCTCCACCTGCTCTTTCAGACCAGTGCAGAGGTGGCCGAGCTGCCCAACCTGGGAGAGAACCTCCCGCATCTCCGACTCGTAGCTGGAGGTGCTGGTGGAGCCCCAGGGCTTGGCCGGCTCTTGGGCATCCCCTGGGATGGTGGCTTGGGAGCTGGAGGACCCAGGCTGCACCCCAGGGGTGCTGGTGTGGGTCCCAGGGGATCCTGGCTGCATCCCCGAGGTGCTGGCCTGGGCATCAGGGGCCCCTGGCTGTGTCCCCAGGCAGGTCCTGGCCTGGGTGCCCCGTGATCCTGGTTCCAGCCCCGAGGTGCTGGCCTGGGTGCCCCGGGATCCTGCCTGCATCCCCGGGGTGGTGGCGCCGGCACCGATAGACCTCGTGTGATCAGAGGGAGCGCCTGACAACTTCACAGGGGTCGCTGGTTCCCCCTGTGTCCCTGCTCGCATCCCCGGGGAGCCAGACCCTGCAGTCCCCTTGCCGGTCTCCATCCCAGGCCGTGTCCCACGTCCCTTCGGCCCCAGTGCTGAGCTCTTCCTGGCCTGGCTGTCCATGGCCACCTGGGTGGGCTCAGCAGGGGCAGACTGGCCCCCACCGCCCTCCTGGGAAGAAGAGGCAAAGGGCAGCAGGTTTAGTGGCAGCTGGGCAGCCGTGAGGACAGACCCCAGAACCCCCCGCCATGTCCCCAGTCCCTGTCCCCAAACCACCATCTCACAGGGCCAAACTCGTGTTGAACATGAGAGCCCAAATGCAAAGGGATCACGGGGTCAGCCCAGCCATGGAGCTGGGGGGATGGGACACCCAGGGATGGGACCCGCAGCATCACTGCCCAGCACCCCACCCCACAGGCTGTGCCCCGAGGCAGGAGGGCTGGTGTCCCCGAGGGAGCGGGGGACGCAGCCGCCTCCTGTCCCTGCGCAGCCCGGCAGCGTCCTGGGGCTTCCCCTGGAGCTGGGCGAGGAGAGGGACACCCGTTCAGATGTGGGAGCGGGATTTAAAGAGTATCCCCAAATGAACTGGGGCAGGAGACAGAGGGACGCTGGGCAGGGCTGTGCCTGGGGGCCGTGGCTGAATTGCACGGGCAGAGCTTTATCTCCCCTCCTTCCCCTCCCCTGGATCTGTTTTGAGGGCTCTCTAGTTCAAAAGTGCCTTAGCAACTCCTGGGACACCCTTCCCACTCTTCCCTCCTGCTGCCCTTCACGCTGCTGACACCGATGGCTGTGGGGCACGGGCACAGTGTGACAGGGCAGCAGGAGCGGGGAGGGACGAGGGCCCAGCTCCCTCCCGGGGCACCAGGGGATGCTCACCAGGCCAAGCGTCTCCTGGATCTCCTGGATGTCCTCGGCCAGGCCGGAATGCGCCTCCTGCAGGGCATGCATGTCCTCTGCCAGGCCGACATGCGCCTCCTTCATCTCCTGGATGTCCTGGGCCATTCCAGAATGCGCCTTCTGCATGGCCTCTTGCATCTCCCGCATGTCCTGTGCCATTCCAGAATGCGCCTTCTGCATGGCCTCCTGCATCTCCCGCATGTCCTCTGCCATGCCAGAGTGCGCCTTCTGCATGGCCCGCACGTCCTCTGCCAGGCCGCACTGCGCCTCCTTAAACTTGTTGATCTCCTCCCACAGGTGCTGGAGCGAAGCCCTTTTCTGGGAGAGCGGGTGGGGGGTGAGCCCAGGGGAGGGTCCCTGGGGACCTGGGCCCCGCTGTGCTCTGCTGCGGGAGCTCGGGCTTAACCCAGCCCTTGGGCTGAGGGCGGCACGACGGCAGCGCGGAGCCCGGAGGAGGGGGCGTCTCGTGGGGGAGCACCCAGGGACCAGCAAGAGCATCTACCTTGGAGACGGCTCTCTCCTCCTCTTCGGTTGTTGTTGGCATCAGCTCCTTGGCCATGGAGGAGACCTCGGAGTTGCTCCCGGTCCCCTCCAGCTGCTCCTCTGGTTTCCAGAGCTGCTGCCCTGTGCCCAGGGCTCCGTCCTCCTCCTTCTCCTGGCCAGGCTGGTCCTTGCTGTCCTGGTCCTTTGCCAGGCCGGGGGCCGGGCTCTGCCCTGGCTCCAGGACAGACAGCTGCTGCTGGCCCAGCTGCCCGATGATGGCCTCGAGCAACTTGTGAAGCGCCACGAAGTCAACAACCCCCAAACTGGGTGTCCCGATGGCGGCGTTCAGCATCTCCAGCAGACCGAGTGTGGCCATCGCTGCTGCTCTGCCGGAAAACACGGAGCCTGATGTGGGAAGACGGGAGCTTTTCTGTCCGGAGGTGATCTTGGAGGGATGGGCAGCCAGCAGCCTTTCTCCTGCTCCTTCTTGCCACAGAAAGCGATCAGTCACCAAAACAGATCCAAGTGCCGAAAGCAATCCGAGTGATGAAAGCGATCCAGTCACCAAAGCGATCCGAGTGCCGAAAGTGATCAAACCACCAAGAGCGGTTCAACCACCAAAAGCGATTCCACCACCAAAAGTGATCCCACCACCAGAAGTGATGCAACCACCAAACGCGATCAAACCACCAAAAGTGATGCAACCACCAGTAGTGATCCCACCACCAAAAGCGATCCAACTGCCAAAATGAGTCCACCACCACAGTGATCCCACCACGGCAAGTGATCCCACCACGGCCAGTGACCAAATGGGCGAGGGGCACAGGTGACAGGGGACAATATAGTGTCTCTGTTGCCCGGCAACAGCCACCCCAGGAGCCAGCGGGCGCCGCCCTGGTCCTTTGTGATGAAGTCACCCATGGGATGGGAGATGCTGAGGCTCCCTCCTGCCTTTCCCACTTTACCACCCACAATGCAGCTGGTGACACCTCAAATGTTGTGGCAGGTCACTGCAGCCCGTGCCCAGATTCAAAAGACAATCGCACAGGTCACGGGGAATGAAATCTCATTTCAGTGAATTAAACACCCTCAGTTTTAATTGCAGAGAGAATGGCTTTATCCGTGTGGTGCACTAAATCAAACTCTCCCGACGTTTCACCCTTTCCTTTCCCCACGGCACAGTTGGCCTCGGAGGCGATTCCCCTTGGTGGCAGATGTGCAGCGACTGGCTCACGAGTGCACCAGCACTGGGAACCTGGGCTGAAAACAAGGTCAAAGTGCCTGGTTTAGGATGCCTTTCCCTGCGGTTCATCAAGCAGAAGGATGTCTTTTGAGAGGGAGCTGTTCTGAAGGGATTTCTTCTGCCTCTCTTGACCGTTGGCACGAGCCAGCGGCTGCCGACCAGGAAATGTGCTCATCGCTTGCTCCCCCATGAACACTGGCCTGGCCTTTGCAGCTAGAACGACATAAACCAGAGTATGTTTCCTGTCACCTGTGCAAGGAGGTGGTTCAAATGCAAAGGCTGATCTTGCCTGTAAGCAGCACGAACTGCTCTAGAGACAGCTCTTTGCTGGGGATGGAGCTGCGAGAGAGGTTCTCCAGCTGGCACGGCTGCCTCCCTTTTGAAACACGGGCCATCTTTTGCTGGCATTCCCGTCCCTCAGCCTGATGGCTCTGACATCTCCTCTGATGCTTCAGAAACGCTGCTGCTATCTACACAGCCATTGCAAGATCCTTTTGCACGGAGAACTGAAGCTGCTCCATAGCTGAAAGGGAGACCCCAACACAGAAAGCAGGGCTGCCATGATTCCTCTGAGAGTGAACCCCACATCCCAAAGAAAGCCGGTCCTTGGAGATGGCCAAGTTTGGAGCAGCGCTGTCACACGTGAGCTGCGAGTCACACAAGGAAGAGTTCCAGAGGACGGAGCGTGTCCCCAGATGGCTTTTGCCAGCGCTGACTGAGGAAGAGGCGTCCTGTCCAGGGACCTCTGCAGAGACATCTCCAGGCAGAGCAAGACACTGGGGGGCAACAGCCCCTCTCAAACCCCAGTTTTGCACCCCAAGTGGCCGCACGGCAATGGGCAAGCCTTCATCCCGGGCCAGAGATGCTGGATCCAGAAGTCATGGCTTGCTCCCGGGAGGGTCTTTTTGTGTCAGAACCTCCTGTGTTTCGCCACGCGTTTTTCACGGTCAATGACTTTCATTTCTTTTCCCTCTACGCTCTCCTCCGGTTTTGCCGTGGAGAGCAGATGCCAACAGTCTATTCCAGCCTTACGGGATCTTGCAGACTTCTCCTTTGCTGTCTGTGGTGCTGGTGATTGCCTTCTGCTGCCCCTGGTTCATGTTGAAGACTAATTCCTGGCAGACGTGGTTGGTGCTGCTGAGCAACACTCTTGGCTTTGTGCTAGTGCTCAGTAGGACACCGACAAGAAAGCAGGTGTCAAAAACCTCTCGGTTCTTGTGTTGAATGGTGTAGTGTATCCAGGAGTCTATTCCAGCAACCTTAATTGCGGTTAATGTGGTTAAGAGTACTTGATAGGGTCCGTCCCAACGTTCTTTTAAAGTTCCTTTATTCCAAGTTCTTGTATACACCGTGTCTCCATGCTCTGTATCATGTACCGGATTCTCAAGTGCTAGTGGGCGATTCCACACTAGTGCGGATCTGAGTTGATTCAGTGTCCTGCCGAGAGGCAACACATAATTGTAGAAATCCTGATTACCTTTGACATGTACACTTGGATCTGGATCCGGTGCTTCATATGGCTTGCCATACAGAATTTCGTATGGACTTACTGACATTCCGCTCCTAAGTTTAATTCTAATACACAACACCACTATTGGCAAGGCCTGAGCCCATTGAATTTTTGCTTCCTGACAAATCTTGCTAAGTTGCCTTTTTAGGATCTATAGGGCATGCCTGAGCTTTGCACGCCTTGGACTACTGGATGTATTAACCGAATAAAGCACAGGATCATACACGGCACAAACAGTAAACCCAGAAATGCACATGCTATCACGAACCCTGTTTTCTTCCACCAGGCTACCATTTTGAGACCAATATCCATTAGGTGGACCTGGGTACCAAGTGGGAGCAATAGAGGTATTTGATGAATTTACCCGCGACACTAGCTTACAAGAGGTTCATCCGATGTGTCAGTCATTTGAGACCCCCCACATATCCAGCATGAGGTGACATTTAATTCCTGGGCTATTTTCCATAAGATCTATAAGCAGGGTTTTCCCTCCTGTGGGTAATTGTAATCCCTTGTCTTTTTGCCTTATTTCTTCTCACCAATCTTTGCTTTTCTGTAGCGGCAGAGCCCCCCCGCCCCGGGGGGATGGGGCTGTCGCCAGCCTGGCTGAGAGGTGAAGCCAGAGACAGAAGAAACTAAAGGAGCGTTGTTGTAAGGCGCGTGGACAGGGCAGCTTTGCTATAGAGCCAGCCCGCTCCGGCAATAAAGCGAACTCTGTGAACATCACATTGCTGTGTCAGGTTCCGTGTCTCGCGTGGAAAGAGCAACATTTTGGTGACCCCGACGTGATACTTCGTATCGAAGCAAGATCGTTGGGACGTGAAGACGCCAGGAAAGGCACCTGGAGGGCGAAGTCAGCCCTGCGCTTGAAGAATAGCGGAAAGCAGGCCTGCGGAGAAGCAGGTGGCGTGGGAAACACGGCATCCGCGGAAGAAAAAATCATAATGCAAAGTATTCTGCAGCTGGCTGCACGAACAGGAAGGTATTTTGAAACAGACGCGTTAAAGCGCCTGCTGCGATTCGCCCAGCGGAAGGCGTGTGTCCCCTTCGACGACGGATTTTTTTCTCCCGGTACACGGGAGGACACAGGGACCGAACTGTGGGACGCGGTCACAAGGGGCAGCCGCGAGGCTTGCGACCTCGCCGGGCCGTGGCGGGAGGTCAGGCGGCTGATGCAGGAGGTCTCAGCGGAGCCGGAGCTGTGTGCCGTCCCCCCGGAGCCGCCCGCCGCGAGCTGCCCCCCCTCCGAGGACTCTGAACAATCGATACCGCTGGTATGTCCCGTGTCAGATTTGGATTGCTGGGGCGGAGAGCAAATTATACCCTCTGCGCCCTTTGAGCCATCGCCTGCCTCCGACGAGCATCGGCAGCAACCAGCAAGGTTCAACGAGCCCGGACAGGTTAATCCAGCTGAAGTGCCGTTGCCGGAGGACCCGGTGGAGCACGAGAATGCAGCACCGCAGAATCGCCCTGGCTTCCAGGAGGAGAGTGTGGGAAACTACAGCGGGTCTGTGGAATCCTTGTCAGAAAATATGGGAGCAGAGATCAGCCTTGAAGATATTAAGATTTACCCTTGAGAAGGATGGGAGTAAAGGAGTATCCGGAGATATGGAGTTGTACCCGTGAGAAAGGAGAGATGTACCCGTGAGAGAGAAGGGGATAGAAGAATAACATGGATGACAGCAAAATTAACCAGTGAGATGTTAGTGCTGTAACTTGTAACCAATAGTGAAAAGACACATGAACTGGTAGAATTGTATAAAAATGCACTTATAGCAATAAATAGCATCCATTCCTTTCATCTTGAAAGAACTTGGTCCATGTCGCTTGTCCGTCTCAACCGCGACAGGAGAGCCACGTGCAGAGCCCGAAGGACTTACTGAGACGGCAGGAGAGCCAGATGCAAGAAGTTCTAGACGCCGTGAGGCAACTACATGGCGGTAACAGTAAAACTTGGTGGTTAAGAGCATATCAAAAGGCGTCAGATGCGATGAAGGACGGGCTGGAGGCAACTGGCAGGGGATGTGAAAAACGGGGAAAACAGGAAAGGGAGGGGGCGGAATTAGACCTCACTCCTGAGGAGCTCCGTATTAAAAGGGAGCGAACACAAAAATGGGCTAGACAATGTGTTGAAGGTGGGATGTGGTCCGTAAGAGGAGCAGATGAATATTTGAGATCGTGGTATGGAAAAGGGCTGGAGACTGGGTTAGATGGGTTTGCAAATATGCGTCGACTTACTGATCCACAGGGAAGCACAAGGGAATTGTATAGCAGTGATAGTAATGATAATCCAAGGGTTTTGCAGCAAACGCAAGGGCTTGCTCTGGCAGCAGTGAGTTACCCAATATAGGTAACCCTGTGCCACCCTATTCTACAATAAAGCAGGATCCTGGGGAACCATATATGAAGTTTGTGGACCGTTTAAAAGAAGCTATAGATGCTTCTCCTAACCTGATTCCAGAGGCAAAAGCTGCTGTGGGGAAAGATTTGGCCATGATGAATGCAAACACCCAATGCCAACAGATATGAGCCGCTTTGGGAAAAACTGTTTCTCTAGCAGAGATGGTGGAAGCTTGCACACGGGTACCGATCACGCAACAGGAGGTAGAAAAGGCAAAACTACATGCTCAAGCCCACGCTGCGGCCTTGGCTGCAGCACTTAAGCCTGCGATGAAAGGCCGAAGCCCTTCTGTCCTGGTTTTGTTAAAAACCAGTTTCTCTTTTAGTGATTTTGCCTGTCAGCTAAAGCTTCATATTAACTGCATTTTCCTGGAGAACCAGACACGTGTTTTGGTAAAACTAGCAATGGAATGCTAACTTGTTGATAAGCACGGATGGACATCTCGCAATGCATTGCTAATGCATTTTTCTCCGTTCCTGTAGCAGCAGAGTGCAGGCCGCAGTTCGCTTTCACCTGGAGGGGCATCCAGTACACGTGGAATCGCTTGCCCCAGGGGTGGAAACGCAGTCCTACCATCTGCCATGGGCTGATCCAGACCACGCTGGAGCAAGGTAAAGCTCCAGAACACCTGCAATATATTGACGACATCATCGTATGGGGCGACAAGGTGAAAGAAGTCTTCGAGAAAGGTGAGAGAATAATTCAGATTCTTTTGGATGCTGGTTTGGCCATAAAATGAAGCAAGGTCAAGGGACCTGCCCGAGAGATCCAGTTTTAGGAATAAAATGGCAAGACGGCCATCGTCAGATCCCAATGGATGTGATCAACAAAACCGCAGCAATGTCTCCACCTACTAATAAAAAGGAGACACAGACTTTCTTGGGCGTTGTAGGTTTTTGGAGAATGCATATTCCTGACTACAGCCAGATTGTGAGCCCTCTCTATCGAGTGACTCGTAAAAAGAACCAGTTTGAGTGGGGCCATGAACAGCGACAAGCCTTTGAACAAATGAAGCGTGAGATAACTCATGCGGTGGCCCTTGGACCAGTTCGGACTGGACTAGATGTTAAAAATGTGCTCTACACCGCAGCCGGAGATAATGGACTTACCTGGAGCCTCAGAAAGCACCAGGAGAAACCCGAGGTCGACCCTTAGGTTTTTGGAGTCGAGGATACAAAGGATCTGAGGCCAACTGTACTCCAACTGAAAAAGAGATACTAGCAGCATAGGAAGGAGTTCGAGCTGCTTCAGCAGTGATCGGTACTGAAGCACAGCTCCTCCTGGCACCTCGACTGCCGGTGCTGAGCTGCACGTTCAAAGGGACGGTTCCCTCTCCACATCACACAACCGAAGTTACGTGGAGTAAATGGATTGCATTGATCACGCAACGAGCTCGAATTGGAAATCCCAATCGCCCAGGGAGCTTAGAAGTGATTACAGACTGGCCAGAAAGCAAAGACTTTGGGATGTCTCCAGATGAGGAGGAGGTAACACGTGCTGAAGAAGCACCACCGTATAATACTCTGATAAGAGTATAATAGACTGATAAGCAGTATGCACTGTTCACAGATGGATCCTGTCGTCTTGCAGGAAAACATCGAAGGCGGAAAGCTGCTGTGTGGAGTCCCACACAACAAGTTAAAGAAGCCACTGAAGGACAAGGTGAATCTAGTCAATTTGCAGAAGTGAAAGCCATCCAGCTGGCTTTGGACATTGCTGAACGAGAGAAGCGGCCAATACTTTATCTCTATACTGACTCGTGGATGGTGGCAAATGCCTTGTGGGGGTGGCTACAGCAATGGAAGAAAAGCAACTGGCAGCGCAGAGGTAAACCCATTTGGGCTGCCACACTGTGGCAAGACATTGCTGCTCGGCTAGAGAGCCTGCCTGTGAAAGTTCGGCATGTAGATGCTCATGTGCCTAAAAGTCGAGCCACCGAGGAACATCTAAACCACCAACAAGCAGATCAAGCTGCTAAGATTAAAGTAGCTGAGGTGGACTTGGTCTGGCAACATAAAGGTGAACTTTTCCTAGCCCAATGGGCCCATGATGCTTCAGGGCATCAAGGCAGAGATGCAACATATAAATGGGCTCACGATCGAGGGGTGGATTTAACTATGGACACTATTTCACAGGTTATTCATGAATGTGAGACTTGCGCCAAAATCAAACAAGCGAAACGGTTAAAGCCTGTACGGTATGGGGGGCGATGGTTAAAGTATAAGTATGGAGAAGCTTGGCAGATTGATTATATTACACTTCCACAAACACGACAAGGTAAGCGTTATGTACTTACAATGGTGGAAGCAACCACTGGATGGTTGGAAACATATGCCGTACCTCATGCTACAGCCCGAAATACCATCTTGGGCCTTGAAAAGCAAGTCCTTGGCGACACGGTACGCCAGAAAGAATTGAATCAGACAACGGTATTCATTTCAATAACAGTATTATAGACAATTGGGCTAAAGAATATGGTATTGAGTGGGTATATCATATTCCATATCATGCACCAGCCTCTGGGAAAATTGAAAGCTACAATGGTTTGTTAGAACTGCACTAAAGACGTTGGGTGGTGGAACCTTTAAACACTGGGATTCACATTTAGCAAAAGCCACTTGGTTGGTCAACACCAGAGGATCAACTAATGGAGCTGGACCTGCCCAATCAGAGATTCTATGGACTGTAGGAGATAAAGTCCCTGTAGTACACATGATATCATGTTAGGAAAGGCAGTCTGGGTTAATCCTGGCTCAGCAAAGTCAAGCCCATTCGCGGGATTGTTTTTGCCCAGGGACCTGGCAGCACCTAGTGGGTGATGCTTAAGGATGGAGAAGTTCAGTGTGTACCCCAAGGGGATTTGAGTTTAGGTGAAAATATGCAATACTGAACTGCATGATGTGAATTGCCATGGTAACAGTGTTTAATAAGTGTTTTTCAGACCAAAACAGTGATGATGAAAGCAGAGCTAGCTTCTTCGAGTGGCGCCTGACAACTTCTTCGAAGTTGGTGTCTTTAACCCACAAACAGTGGTCATGAGATGCACTTGTACCATTTTTCCTGCCCTGGGAGACTGTCGTGACAAAATGAACTTAATGAACTTTTCAAAGGATGGTCCACTGATTAATTACTCCTGTGTATATATGTACATATGTATATATATATAGTAGTAGTGAGTAATTAGATTGTATTGATAGATTGTATTGATAAGGTTTAAGTATTCAGTGAATGGCATATTATAAGGGGTGGAATGTCCTGGTTTTGTTAAAAAACAAGTTTCTCTTTCAGTATTAAGCCGGGAAATCAAGTACTCGTAAAAACATGGAAGGAATCATCGTTAACCCCTCGCTGGGAGGGACCTTTCCTTGTTTTACTCACCACAGATACCGCAGTCCGCGCCGCAGAAAGAGGATGGACACAGGCTAGCCGAGTAAAAGGTCCTATCCTACATACAGACTGGGAAGTCACCGGGGAACCGGATGAGTTGAAGCTGACCTTCAGGAGGAAACAGACACGTGACGTATAGCCGTAGATACTAAGCTTCTTATGGACAACTGTAAGGAATTGCGGAAGTTACATATCGCATGTCCTGTATGCAAACAATGTAATCCTTGGGTACGTCGTGTGTGTAGCGGGTGTGGGATACAGCAGTGGGAAAAGTTTCCTTATGTTGAACGATGGTGTGAGGAGTGTTGGGGAAAAAACATAAATACTGTGGAAATACTGTGGAAATTACTGGACGGGAAAATTGGCCGAGATACGGACATTATAGAAGAGATTGGTACAGAACTGTTGCACAGTTAGGAGAGAAACTTATAGTTAAGAACATAGAGTGTAGTAAAAATATTCAGTACTTTCTGCACGACCCGTAAGTCCAGACATTTGGGAAATAACCAAGAGGAAGTGTAAGAAGCGTTTAGTAAAAATACAGGAATGTTCCAGACCCTGTGAGGATTCGGGACAGTGGCCAAAACCTGGTATTCAAAATAGCCCTATTGGGTTGAGTATTGGAAAGTGGGTTGTGACAGAACAAGGAGAGGATTCAGGAGGCAGTCCCCTGAAGACTACAACTGCTGCCGAGAAGAAAACTTACCCGGCTGCTCTGAAGCAACAGAGTAGGCCCAGGGCAAGGCAGAGGGGTATCCTTGTGGGGATTGGCAAGTGCCTCCGAAGACTCCTAAAATAAAGCAGCTCCGTTAAGCAGAACAACCCTCAACAAAATGAACCTCCACTGGCTGATTTTCAGCCAACCAGGGGCCGGGTCGCTCTCCCTAATCCTCCTTACCTTACCGGTAATAATAGCAATAAAGCAGGGGAGTTCTCACCAACCTTTTAAATGGACCCTCTATCGATGGGAGGACCAAACGATCATACAACAGAGCACATCAGGGTCACCTTCTTTTACTGCAACCTTCTGCCAATTAGTTCAGATTGAGCCATGCCTTAACAAAATGGGGTTTTATATGTGCCCCAGCACAGGGCCCTCGTATTGTAATACCCCAGGACACTATTACTGCGCTTACTGGGGGTGTGAAACGATTGCCTCAAGCTGGCCAATTCCTCCGGCAAATACTGATAAGTTCTTAAGGGTTGGATGGGGACCTGTAGGATGCATTCCTCCTTCGGGAGTCGTGAACCAAGGCCGCCGACTAAAACTCGGTTATCCTCGCAACCGAAACGAGCGGGACAGTGATGGCGAGTATGAATATATATTCCTTAACATAACAAACCCTGAACATAGTGGATGGCTTGTTGGGAAAACCTGGGGAATGCGGTATTATGAACCGGGTGATGATGGGGGAGGCATGTTCTTCATAAAGAAGGAAGAAGTTAAACCGACCCCTCGAGCGATAGGTCCCGATCCAGTAGTAAAATCCCCTCCCCCTCTGGGTAAGGAGACAAGGACAGTAGAGAAGGAGAATATAATAGTAAAAGAGGAAACTGTCACTGAAGCCTTGAAATCTCTGAATACTGAAGCCTCGCAATCTTTGAATCCTCTATGGGAAATTATCCGGGCTACTTATCAAACCCTAAACTATACTCAACCCAACTTAACCCCTGGTTGCTGGTTGTGTTATAATGTTAATCCACCCTTTTATGAAGCTATAGGGGATAATCGTCGGTATACCATAAACAAGGAGTCTGTGCCTATTCAATGTCCTTGGGAAAAGCAGAAAAGAGGGATAACTATGCAACATGGAACTGGGTTAGGGACTTGTATAGGTAAAGTACCAAATTCCAAGAGACCACTTTGTGGGAATATCGTACCGAGCCTTAACGAAACCACAGGATATATTATTCCCCCGAATGGAACAAAATGGATATGTTCTAGGACGGGACTTACTCCATCTGTGTCTTTAAAGGTGTTCAACAGTTCCCGAGAGTATTGCATGTTAGTTACCATCATCCCAAGGATATTGTATCATCAAGAAAATGTAATGTATGATATTTGGGATACAGGACTCCATCGTACCAAACGGGAACCCATTACAGCCATTACTATAGCCACGTTGCTAGGGTTAGGGGCAGCCGGAGCAGGAACAGGGAGAGCTTCACTTGTTCAACAAAATCAAGGATTCAGTTCCTTGAAGACTGCGATAGATGAGGACCTAGAGAGAATTGAAAACTCCATAACCGCCTTAGAGAGATCTCTAACCTCGCTATCTGAAGTGGTGTGGCAAAACAGGAGAGGGATGGATCTCCTTTTCTTACAGCAAGGTGGACTATGCGCAGCCTTGAAGGAAGAGTGTTGTTTTTATGCAGATCACACAGGGGTAGTCCGAGACTCGATGGCAAAATTAAGGGAGAGACTGGAACAGAGAAAAAGGGAAAGAGAAGCTGCAAAAGGGTGGTACGAGTCTTGGTTTATTCAGTCCCCGTGGCTAACTACATTGCTATCCACAGTAGCTGGACCCTTGATGATATTATTACTCACCCTAACCTTTGGACCCTGTGTCCTAAATCGACTTATTGGACTAGTTAAAAACTGTGTAGAGTGGGTACACCTTATGTTGCTACAGAAACATGGAACTGATGAAGAAGCTGAAATGACCTTACTAGCCCGAAAAGCGGTAACTCGATTTGATCAACAAATAAATGAGTAAAAAAAAAAAAAGGGGGGGAATTGTAATAAGTGATGGTCAAAATTGTTAATGTTGAACAAATCGAGTAGGATTCAATTATATTATGCATATTGTTGTAAGCAGTAACTGCGCTTGTGCAAGTTTGAGTATGTTTTGTAGAACCTTGTAGTAGTAGTTAAGCCAATGCCTGGACTGCCTGGATGGTGCCACAGATAACAGGACTCCCGGATGGTGCCACAGATAACAGGACTCCCGGATGGTGCCACAGGTAACAGGACTCCCGGATGGTGCCACAGGTAACAGGACTCCCGGATGGTGCCACAGGTAACGGGACTCCCGGATGGTGCCACAGATAACAAAGTTCCAGAGACGGAAATTCCCAGCGTGTGAACGAGCGAATAACATATATAAGCACACACGAAAAGTTGAGTGGTGTGCCTGTTGGCGGAACTGAGCTTCCCCCGGTCACCCAGCGCTGTTTTGCCTAATTACCGCTTGCTAAATAAAATCAATTGATTGGCTCAGAATCGATTTATTGGCTCTTATTTATAACAGCCTGGGTCCCCTTTGGGTGGGGGTCCCGGACGCCTGGGTCCCTTGCGGGGAGAGGGGAATCCCCGAACGCCTGGGTCCCCTTTGGGGGCGGTCCCGGACGCCTGGGTCCCTTGGGGGGAGAGGGGAATCCCCGAACGCCTGGGTCCCCTTTGCGGGGGGGCCCGGACGCCTGGGTCCCTTGGGGGGGAGAGGGGAATCCCCGAACGCCTGGGTCCCCTTTGGGTGGGGGTCCCGGACGCCTGGGTCCCTTGGGGGGGAGAGGGGAATCCCCGAACGCCTGGGTCCCCTTTGGGTGGGGGTCCCGGACGCCTGGGTCCCTTGGGGGGGAGAGGGGAATCCCCGAACGCCTGGGTCCCCTGGTGGGGGAGGGGTTGTCCCGGACGCCTGGGTCCCCTGATGGGGTGGGGGGCAGTTCCCGGACGCCTGGGTCCTTTGGGGGGGAAACTCCCGGATGCCTGGGTCCCCTAGTGGGGAGAGGGGGGATCCCCGGACGCCTGGGTCCCCTTTTGGCGGGGGGGGGGGCGGAACTCGGACGCCCTGGGTCCCTTGTGGGGGGAAGGGGACTTCCCGGACTCCTGGGTCCCTTTCCCGGCGCTCTCCGCCCACCATGACGTCACCGCCCCCCGCCCCTTTCCCTACTGCAGAGCCGCGGGCGGGGCCGGCGCGGTGACGTCACCGGTGACGTCACCCCGGGTGGGGAAGGGGGCGGGGCCGGAAGTGAGCGCGCGGGCGGGGGCGGGGCCGCCCGGGGACTCCTATAGCATCCTATAGGGCTCCCGGCAGCGCCCCTTCCCCTATAGCCCCTATACCTCCATCCCCTATAGACCCACCCCCCATAGTCCCTATAGCCCCATCCCCTTTAGCCCCTATACCTCCATCCCCTATAGACTCACCTCCCATAGCCCCTATAGCCCCATCCCCTATAGCCCCTATACCTCCATCCCCTATAGCCCCACCCCCTATAGCCCCACCCCCTATAGCTCCATCACCTATAGCCCCTATATCTCTCTCCCCTATAGTCCCTATATCTCCATCCCCTATAGACCCAGCCCATATAGCCCCTATAGCTCCATCCCCTATAGCCCCTTCCCCTATAGGTCCGATAGCCCCATCCCCTATAGCTCCATCCCCTATAGCTCCTCTCCCCTATAGATCCCCCCCCGCCTCCATTCCCCTATAGACCCTACTCCTACAGAGCTCCTTCTCCTATAGGGGCTCCCCCTATACCCCCCGGGACACTCCTCTATAGGCACCTTCACCCCGTCCCCTATAGGGCAGCCCCCTATAGCCCCTATAGGATGACCCTTCCTACATCGGAGCCCCATAGGTTGGCCCTATAGGTCCCTATAGGGGGGTCCGGCAGAGGCTGAGCCCCTAAAGCCCCCGACTCCTATAGATCAGACCCATAGGGGGCCTAGAGCTCCACCCCCTATAAGCCCCTATAGCCCCTATAGACCCCTAAGCCTCCTATAGCCCCCTATAAAGCTCACTATAGATTCCCCTGTAACGCCAAATAGATCTCCCTATGGAACCCCATAGTCCCCCCCGCCCCCTATAGATCCCCCTATAGGTGCTCCTATAGCCCCCTATAGATCCCCCTATAGCCCCCTATAGATTCACGTATAGATCCCCCCTTGCCCCCTATAAATCCCCCCATAGCCTCTTATAGCTCCCTATAGATCCCCCTATAGCTCCCCCTAGGGATCCCTCTATAGATCTCCCTATAGATCACTCTACAGCCCACTGTAGATCTGCCTATAGATCCGCCTATAGACCCCCTATAGCTCCCCCTATAGATCTGCCTATAAATTCCCCCATAGACCCCCTCGCCCCCTATAGATCCCCCTATATAGCCCCATAAGGCCCCTCTAGCCCCTATATCCCCGATAGATCCCCCTATAGATCCCCCTATAGATCCCCCTATAGCCCCTATAGCCCCTATATACCCTATACCCCCCTATAGCGCTTATAAGTCCTCTAGCCCCCTAAGGCCCCTATAGCCCCTATATCCCCTATAGATCCACCTATAGATCCCCCTATAGCCCCTATAGATCCTCCTATAGCCCCCTAAGGCCCCTATATCCCCTATAGCCACCTAAGGCCACTAGAGCCTCTAAGGCCCCTCTAGCCCCTATATCCCCTCTAGCTCCCCCTATAGATCTCCCTATAGCCCCTATAGATCCTCCTGTAGCCCCTCTAGCCCCTCTAGCTCCCCCTATAGATCCCCCTATAGCCCCTGTAGATCCTCCTCTAGCCCCCTAAGGCCCGTATAGCCCACATATCCCTTATAGCTCCCCCTATAGATCCCCCTATAGCCCCTATAGCTTCCCCTATAGATCCCCCTATAGCCCCTATAGATCCTTCCTGTAGCCCCCTAAGGCCCGTATAGCCCCTCTAGCTCCCCCTATAGATCCCCCTATAGATCCTCCTCTAGCCCCCTAAGGCCCGTGTAGCCCCTATATCTCTTATAGCCCCCCCTATAGATCCCCCTATAGCCCCTATAGCTTCCCCTATAGATCCCCCATAGCCCCTATAGACCCTTATAGCTCCCCCTATAGATCCCCCTATAGTCCCTATAGATCTTCCTCTAGCCCCCTAAGGCCCGTATAGCCCCTATATCCCTTATAGCTCCCCCTATAGATCCCCCTATAGCCCCTGTAGATCCTCCTCTAGCCCCCTAAGGCCCGTATAGCCCCTATATCCCTTATAGCCCCCCCTATAGCCCCTATAGATCCTTCCTGTAGCCCCCTAAGGCCCGTATAGCCCCTCTAGCTCGCCCTATAGATCCCCCATAGATCCTCCTCTAACCCCCTAAGGCCCATATAGCCCCTATATCCCTTATAGCCCCCCCCATAGATCCCCCTATAGCCCCTATAGCTTCCCCTATAGATCCCCCTATAGCCCCTATAGCCCCTATAGACCCTTATAGCTCCCCCTATAGATCCCCCTATAGCCCCTATAGATCCTCCTCTAGCCCCTAAGGCCCGTCTAGCCCCTATATCCCTTATAGCTCCCCCTATAGATCCCCCTATAGCCCCTATAGATCCTCCTCTAGCCCCATAAGGCCCCTCTAGCCCCTCTAGCTCCCCCTATAGATCCCCCTATAGATCCTCCTCTAGCCCCCTAAGGCCCGTCTAGCCCCTATATCCCTTATAGCCCCCCCTATAGATCCCCCTATAGCCCCTATAGCTTCCCCTATAGATCCCCCTATAGCCCCTATAGACCCTTATAGCTCCCCCTATAGATCCCCCTATAGTCCCTATAGATCCTCCTCTAGCCCCCTAAGGCCCGTGTAGCCCCTATATCCCTTATAGCTCCCCCTATAGATCCCCCTATAGATCCCCCTATAGCCCCTGTAGATCCTCCTGTAGCCCCCTAAGGCCCCTCTAGCTCCCCCTATAGATCCCCCTATAGATCCTCCTGTAGCCCCCTAAGGCCCCTCTAGCTCCCCCTATAGATCCATAGGATGCAGTTCCTGCGGCACCGCCTGTCGGACGGGAATTTCCTGGCGGGGGGAGGGGCGGGGGGGAAACCCCCCCCCAGCGGCCCCGCCCCCCCCCCCTGCTGCTCGTCATCGGCCCCCCCGACACCGACTGGTACGTATAGAACACCTCCCCCCCCCCCCGCCCCGGGACATATAGAACCCCTGCCTCCCCACCCCCAAAACCCTGGCACCTGTAGAGCCCCCCCCGACCTCCCCCGGGACCTATAGATCCCCCCTGACCCACCCTGGGACATATAGAAAACCCCTGGGACTTATAGAACCCCCCTGACCCCCCCTGGGACATATAGAACCCCCCCGACTTCCCCGGGACCTATAGATCCCCCTGACCCACTCTGGGACCTATAGATCCCCCTGACCCCCCCTGGGACATATAGAAAACCCCTGGGACTTATAGAACCCCCCTGACCCCCCCTGGGACATATAGAACCCCCCCGACTTCCACGGGACCTATAGATCCCCCTGACCCACTCTGGGACCTATAGATCCCCCAACCCCCCTGGGACCTATAGAACCCCCCCCAGGACATATAGAACCCCCCTGAGCCCCCTGGGACCTATAGAAACCCACTGGGACCTATAGAACCCCCCCTGACCTCCCCCAAACCCCTGGGACCTATAGATCCCCCCTGACTCACCCTGGGACATATAGATCCCCCAACCCCCCGGGACCTATAGAACCCCTCCCAGGACATATAGAACCTCCTGACCCCCCCCAGGACATATAGAACCCCCCTGACCCCCCTGGGACCTATAGAAACCCACTGGGACCTATAGAACCCCTCCTAGGACATATAGAACCCCCTGACCCCCCTGGGACCTATAGAAACCCACTGGGACCTATAGATCCCCCAACCCCACCATCCAAAGCCCCGGGACCTATAGAAACCCTGACCCCCCCCCCCCCCCCAAACCCCTAGGACCTATAGATCCCCCCTGACCCCACCAATGGCCCCCCAGGACATATAGATGCCCCCCAGGACATATAGAACCCTCTTGACCCCACCCTGGACCTATAGAACCGCCCTGACCCTCTGTGGGACATATAGATCCCCTGACGCCCCTGGGACCTATAGAACCCCCCTGGGACCTATAGAACCCCCCTGGGACATATAGAACCCCCGTGAACCCCCTGGGACCTATAGAACCCCCCCTGGGACATATAGAACCCCCTGACCCCCTGGGACCTATAGAAACCCCCTGGGACATATAGAACCCCTGCGAACCCCCTGGGACCTATAGAATCCCCCTGGGACATATAGAACCCACCTGGGACATATAGAACCCCCTGACCCCCTGGGACCTATAGAAACCCTCTGGGACCTATATATCCCCCCTAACCCCCCATGTGACATATAGAACCCCAGGACCTATAGAAACCCCCTCCCCAACATTTGGGGGGGTCACTTGGGGGTCACTTGGGGTCACTTGTGGGTCACTTGGGGGTCACTTGGGGTCACTCGGGGTCATATGGGGGTCACTTGTGGGTCATGGGGGTCATTTGTGGGTCACTTGGGGTCATATGGGGGTCACTTGTGGGTCACTTGTGGGTCACTTGGGGTCATATGGGGGTCATTTGGGGGTCACTTTGGGTCACTTGGGTCGCTGGGGGTCACTTGGGGGTCACTTTGGGTCACTCTGGGGGTCACTTGGGGGTCACTTGAGGGTCACTTAGGGGTCACTTGGGGTCATATAGAGGTCATTTGGGGGTCACTTAGGGGTCACTTGGGGTCATATAGAGGTCACTTGAGGGTCACTTGGGGGTCACTTGGGGTCATATGGGGGTCATTTGGGGGTCACTTGGGTCACTATGGGGTCACTTGGGGTCATATGGGGTCACTTAGGGGTCAGTTGGGGTCATATGGGGTCACTTGTGGGTCACTTGGGGTCATATGGGGGTCATTTGGGGGTCAATTAGGGGTCACTTGGGGTCATATGGGGTTCACTTGGGGTCACTTGGGGTTCACTTGGGGTCATATGAGGTCACTTGGGGGTCACTTTGGGTCACTTGGGGTCATATGGGGGTCACTTGGGGGTCACTTTGGGTCACTTGGGGGTCACTTGGGGGTCACTTGGGGTCATTTGGGAGTCACTTGGGGGTCACTTGGGGGTCACTTGGGGTCATATGAGGTCACTTGGGGGTCACTTGGGGTCATTTGGGAGTCACTTGGGGTCACTTGGGGGTCAATTGGGGGTCACTTGGGGTCATATGGAGTTCACTTGGGGTCACTTGGGGGTCACTTGGGTGTTACGTGGGGTCACTAGGGGTCACTTGGAGTCACTTGGGAGTCACTTTGAGGTCACTTGGGGTCACATGAGGGTCACTTTGGGGTCTCTTGGGGGTCACTTGGGAGACACTTGAGGGTCACTTAGGGGTCACTTGGGGTCATATGAGGTCACTTGGGGGTCACTTTGGGTCACTTGGGTCACATGAGGGTCACTTGGGGGTCACTGGGGGTCACTTGGGGGTCAATTGAGGGTCACTTGGGGTCATATGAGGTCACTTGGGGGTCACTTGGGGTCACTTGGGGGTCACATGGGGTCATATGAGATCACTTGAGGGTCACTTGGGGTCATATGAGGTCACTTGGGGGTCACTTGGGGTCACTTGGGGGTCACTTGGGGTCATATGAGGTCACTTGGGGGTCACTTTGGGTCACTTGGGTCACTGGGGGTCACTTGGGGGGTCAATTGAGGGTCACTTGGGGTCACTTGAGGGTCACTTGGGGTCATATGAGGTCACTTGGGAGTCACTTGGGGGTCACTTGGGGTCACTGGGGTTACTTGGGGTCACTATGGGGGCACTTGGGGGTCATGGGGTCACTTGAGGGTCACTTTGGGTCACTTGGGAGTCGCTTAGGGGTCACTTTGGGGTCACTTGAGGGTCACTTAGGGGTCACTTGGGGTCATATGAGGTCACTTGGGGGTCACTTGGGGTCACTTGGGAGTCACTTGGGGTCACTTTGTGGTCAATTGGGGGTCACTTGGGGTCATATGAGGTCACTTGGGGGTCACTTAGGGGTCACTTGGAGTCATATGGGGTTCACTTGGGGTCACTTGGGGGTTACGTGGGGTCACTTGGGGTCACTTGGGAGTCACTTTGAGGTCACTTGGGGTCGCTTGAGGGTCACTTAGGGGTAACTTGGGGTCATATGAGGTCACTTGGGGGTCACTTTGGGTCACTTGGGTCACTGGGGGTCACTTGGGGGTCACTTGAGGGTCACTTGGGGTCACTTGGGGTCACTGGGGGTCACTTTGGGTCACTTGGGGGTCACTTGGGGTCATATGGGGTCACTTGGGAGTCATGTGGGGGTCACTTGGGGGTAATTTGGGGTTCACTTGGGGGTCACTTGGGGGTCACTTGGGGTCATATGAGGTCACTTGGGGGTCACTTGGGGGTCATTTGGGGTTCACTAGTGGGTCACTTGGGGGTCACTTGGGGTCATATGAGGTCACTTGGGGGTCACTTTGGGTCACTTGGGTCACTGGGGGTCACTTGGGGGTCAATTGAGGGTCACTTGGGGTCACTTGAGGGTCACTTGGGGGTCACTTGAGGGTCACTTAGGGGTCACTTGTGGTCATATGAGGTCACTTGGGGGTCACTTGGGGTCACTTGGTGGTCAATTGGGGGTCACTTGGGGTCATATGAGGTCACTTGGGGGTCACTTAGGGGTCACTTGGGGTCATATGGGGTTCACTTGGGGTCACTTGGGGGATACGTGGGGTCACATGGGGTCACTTGGGAGTCACTTTGAGGTCACTTGGGGGTCACTTGAGGGTCACTTAGGGGTCACTTGGGGTCATATGAGGTCACTTGGGGGTCACTTTGGGTCACTTGGGTCACAGGGGGTCACTTGGGAGTCACTTGAGGGTCACTTGGGGTCACTGGGGGTCACTTTGGGTCACTTGGGGGTCACTTGGGGTCATATGAGGTCACTTGGGGGTCACTTTGGGTCACTTGGGTCACTGGGGGTCACTTGGGGGTCAATTGAGCGTCACTTGGGGTCACTTGAGGGTCACTTGGGGGTCACTTGAGGGTCACTTAGGGGTCACTTGGGGTCATATGAGGTCACTTGGGGGTCACTTGGGGCCACTTGGGAGACACTTGGGGATCACTTGGGGGTCACTTGGGGTCACTGGGGTTACTTGGGGTCACTATGGGGGCACTTTGGGGTCATGGGGTCACTTGGGGGTCACATGAGGGTCACTTGGGGTCACTTGGGGTCATATGAGGTCACTTGGGGGTCAGTTGGGGGTCATTTGGGGTTCACTAGTGGGTCACTTGGGGGTCACTTGGGGTCATATGAGGTCACTTGGGGGTCACTTTGGGTCACTTGGGTCACTGGGGGTCACTTGGGGGTCAATTGAGCGTCACTTGGGGTCACTTGAGGGTCACTTGGGGGTCACTTGAGGGTCACTTAGGGGTCACTTGGGGTCATATGAGGTCACTTGGGGGTCACTTGGGGTCACTTGGGAGACACTTGGGGATCACTTGGGGGTCACTTGGGGTCACTGGGGTTACTTGGGGTCACTATGGGGGCACTTTGGGGTCATGGGGTCACTTGGGGGTCACATGAGGGTCACTTGGGGTCACTTGGGGTCATATGAGGTCACTTGGGGGTCACTTGGGGGTCACTTGGGGGTCATTTTGGGTCACATGGGTCACTGGGGGTAACTTGTGGGTCACTTGGGGGTCACTTGGGGTCATATGAGGTCACTTGGGGGTCACTTTGGGTCACTTGGGTCACTGGGGGTCACTTGGGGGGTCAATTGAGGGTCACTTGGGGGTCACTTGAGGGTCACTTGGGGTCACTTGGGGTCACTTGGGGGTCACTTTGAGGTCAATTGGGGGTCACTTGGGGGTCACTTGGGGTCATATGAGGTCACTTGGGGGTCACTTAGAGGTCACTTGGGGGTCATATGGGGTTCACTTGGGGTCACTTGGGGGTCACTTGGGGGTCACTTTGGGTCACTTGGGTCACTTGGGGGTCACTTGAGGGTCACTTGGGGGTCACGGGGTCATATGAGGTCACTTGGGGGTCACTTTGGGTCACTTGGGAGTCACTTGAGGGTCACTTAGGGGTCACTTGGGGTCATATGAGGTCACTTTGGGTCACTTTGGGTCACTTGGGGGTCACTGGGGGTCACTTGGGGTCACTTGAGGGTCACTTGGGGTCACTTGGGGGTCACTTTGGGTCACTTGGGGGTCACTTTGGGTCATATGGGGTTCACTTGTGGGTCACTTGGGGTCATATGAGGTCACTTGGAGGTCACTTGGGGGTCACTTTGGGTCACTTGGGGGTCACTTGGGGTCAGATGTGGTCACTTGTGGGTCACTTGGGGTCATATGGGGGTCATTTAGGGGTCACTTTGGGTCACTTGGGGGTCACTTGGGGGTCACTTGTGGGTCCCACTTGTGGGTCCCACATTGGGGGTCCCCCCATTTTTAGGGTGCAGCTCTTCAGTGGCAAATCCGTCCATGGGGACGTGGAGCTGCGCGTCGAGCAGGTTGGTTTGGGGGTCCCCCCCATATTTTGGGGTCCCCCCACATTTTGAGGTCCCCCACTTTGGGGTGCCCCCCCCACTTTGGGGTGCCCCCCACATTTTGGGGTCCCCCCATATTTTGGGGTCCCCCCAATTGTGTGTCCCCCCCATATATTTTGGGGTCCCCCGATATTTGGGGTCCCCCCGATATTTGGGGTCCCCCCAATTTTGGGGTCCCCCCCAATTTTGGGGTCCCCCATATATTGGTGTCCCCCCACATTTTGGGGTTCCCCCCACTTTGAGGTGCCCCTCATATATTGGGGTCCCACCCTCTTTGGGGTCCCCCCCAATTTTAGGGTCCCCCCCACCTTGGGGTCCCCCATATTTGGGGTACCCCCACATTTCGGGGTCCCCCCACTTTGGGGTCCCCCCCACTTTGGGGTGCCCCCCAAATTTTGGGGTCCCCCATATATTGGTGTCCCCCCACATTTTGGGGTCCCCCCCTCTTTGAGGTTCCCCCCGCATATATTTTGGGGTCCCCGATATTTGGGGTCCCCCCCGATATTTGGGGTCCCCCCCAATTTTGGGGTCCCCCCCACATTTTGGGGTCCCCCTATATATATAGGGGTCCCCCCCACTTTGGGGTCCCCCATATTTGGGGTCCCCCCCCACTTTGGGGTCCCCACCTCTTTGGGGTCCCCCCATATTTGGGGTCCCCCCCATATATTTTGGGGTCCCCGATATTTGGGGTCCCCCAGATATTTGGGGTCCTCCCCCATTTGGGGTCCCCCCATATATTGGTGTCCCCCCACATTTTGGGGTCCCCCCACTTTGAGGTTCCCCCATATACTGGGGTCCCCCCCATATTTTGGGGTCCCCCCAATTGGGTGTCCCCCCATATATTTTGGGGTCCCCCATATTTTGGGGTCCCCCCATATTTTGGGGTCCCCCCAATTGGGTGTCCCCCCATATATTTTGGGGTCCCCCATATTTTTTGGGGTCCCCCCATATTTTTTGGGGTCCCCCATATTTTTTGGGGTCGTCCCACTTTGGGGTCCCCCTATATATATAGGAGTCCCCCCACTTTTGGGTCCCCCATATTTGGGGTACCCCCCCAAAATTTTGGGGTCCCCCCTTATTTTGGGGTCCACCATATATTGGGGTCCCCCCATATATTGGTGTGCTCCCACATTTTGGGGTCCCCCACTTTGGGGTCCCTCCATATATTGGTGTCCCCCCACATTTTGGGGTTCCCCCCACTTTGAGGTTCCCTCCATATATTGGGGTCCCCCCACCTTGGGGTCCCCACATATATTGGGGTCCCCCCATATATTGGGGTCCCCCCCATATATTGGGGTCCCCCCCTCTTTGGGGTCCCCCCCACTTTGGGGTGCCCCCCCCACTTTGGGGTCCCCCCCTCTTTGGGGTCCCCCCTTATTTTGGGGTCCCCCCAATTGGGTGTCCCCCCCATATATTTTGGGGTCCTCCATATATTGGGGTCCCCCCACTTTTTGGGGTCCCCCCATATTTTTTGGGGTCACCCCACTTTGGGGTCCCCCTATATATATAGGGGTCCCCCCCACTTTGCGGTCCCCCATATTTGGGATACCCCCCCAAAATTTAGGGTCCCCCCCACTTTGGGGTGCCCCCACATTTTGGGGTCCACCATATATTGGGGTCCCCCCATATATTGGTGTGCCCCCACAGTTTGGGGTCCCCCACTTTGGGGTCCCCCCATATTTTGGGTCCAGGGGGGTTTGTGACACACACAGTGTCCAATGGTGTTTGTGACACACACGCTGTCCAATGGGGTTTGTGACACACACACTGTCCAATGGGGTTTGTGACACACACGCTGTCCAATGGGGTTTGTGACACACACGCTCTCCAGGGGGTTTTGTGTCGCGGTTGAGACGGACAAACGACATGGACCAAGTTCTTTCAAGATGAAAGTAATAGATGCCATTTATTGCTACAAGTGCATTTTTATACAATTCTACCAGTTCATGTGTCTTTTCACCATTGGTTACGAGTTACAGCACTAACATCTCATTGGTTAATTTTTCTATCGTCCATGTTATTCTTCTATCCCCTTCTCTCTCACGGGTACATCTCTCCTCTCTCCGGATACTCCTTTACTCCCATCCTTCTCAAGGGTAAATCTTAATATCTCAAGGCTGATCTCTACTCTCACATTTTCTGTCAGGGATTCCACAGACCCGCTGCAGTTTCCCACAATTCCCCCTTTTTTCATTTGTGCTAAAAATGCTGCCCTCATTGTCCGCTGCAGGGCCCTTTGCAGCAGAGAAATCATGATGGCAACAACTGCAGTCATGGCAGAAACCAGCCCTGCAACCAAGAGAAGAGCCCTGGTAGCTGTCCCCTCTCTGCACCAGAGCTGATGTCCATGAGGCCCCACAGCGAGGAGGACCAGGCTCACAAAGCCTTTTCTGGGGGGATAACAGGATGGTTTCAACCACTGCAGCGTGGAGAAAATCCCCAGTGTGACCAGAGCCATAGGCTGCGCTGGACAGTGCCAACAGACCGCCATGGAAATAAGACTCGCTTTGAATCCATTCCCAAAGCACAGCCAGGCAAATGATGACTCTTCCCAAATGAGCAAAAAGAGTCCATTGCTGCTACTGCAGTCATGTTTCCTTTTCTACCCAAACCAAGATCCACAGTTGGCCATCTGTACAGGGGATGCAAAATGCACTTCAGCTGCAGGGTAAACCTTCCACACCTCCTGTGTGACTTGCACCTTTCTCGGAGTTATTTGCCTACCTTGATTGGTGGGAAGAGGTTCAGAACTTATGGAAAGCCTTTAAGAGATACTCTTTGGAGTACTGAAAGAGTAAGGAAGCTACTGCCATTTTGGACATTTGCGTCAAAACTCATACACACATGGGATAGTGTGTGGTGTGTGACATGGATTTCTTTTTCTCCTTGTTCTCCTTTTTAGTAATGCCTGAGATCTTTGCTTTGGAAAAAACATAGCTAAAGCAAAGAATCTGAGAACAAAAGTCCTGATCAGAGAGAAGGTCCATCTGGGCCAAGACTCAGTCTCCAAAGCTGCCAGCCATCCGTGTCTACAGGGTCTTGGGGTGCTCAAAGGCCTCAGTGGCTGGGACCGGCCTCCCTGGGGACCATCTCCTGCAGGGGCCCAGGGGCCGTGTCTCAGCTCAGCCTGGGACCTCTGGTGCCTGCCTGAGCCATGTTGTAGGTGTGTGTGCCTGTCTCTGCCCCATCTCCTGGACGGGCCTGGGCCCTGCCCTGCAGAGAGCGGCTCTCCTGGATGGAGTCCTCAGGCCTGGCTCAGAGCTCATCGTGCTCCAGGCACAGCTACTGAGCACAACCATGCTGTGCTGTGCTCTGCTGCTCTATTCTGTACGCTCACAAGGAGTCCAATAAAGATGTGACTGTTCTGCTGAAATGCCAGACAGGTTTTAGATCCAAAAACAGTTTCAGGGACACATACATAAAGGATACATCTGGAAACAGAATTATTTTTTTTTAATATTTATATTTATTTTATTAAAATTACAAATGTTAATAGAAGAAGGAGAAGAAGGAGAGCTGGCTCCTGCTGCAAACTTGCCCTGGGAGAAAGAACCCGAGAAAGCCAGGGCACGAGTGGTGCCTTGGAGGGCAAGAGCAGTGGGCATGAACCGAGCCAAAAGGGCCCAGAGGAGCTCTGACAGGTGGTCATGCTCAATGCTGCAGAGGAAGGCAAAAAAAACCCCGGGGACCAGGGCCAGTCTGCCCCGGGGGAAAATTCCTTCCTGACCCCAACACTGGCGATCGGCTGTTCCCTGAGCATTTGAGCGAGACCTGGCTCCTCGGCCCACAGGCTGGTCATGCCTCCCAGAAGACCACAGAATAATAGAAGGATAGAATGATAGGACGATGATGTCTTCTCTTCTCTCTTCTCTTCTTTCCCTTCTCTTCCCTTCTCTTCTCTTCTCTTCTCTTCTCTTCTCTTCTCTTCTCTTCTCTTCTCTTCTCTTCTCTTCTCTTCTCTTCTCTTCTCTTCTCTTCTCTTCTCTTCTCTTCTCTTCTCTTCTCTTCTCTTCTCTTCTCTTCTCTTCTCTTCTCTTCTCTTCCTCCTCCTCCTCCTCCTCCTCCTCCTTCTCCTCGTCCTCCTCTTCCTCCTCCTCTTCCTCCTCCTCATCCTCTTCCTCCTCCTCCTCCTCCTCCTCTTCCTTCTCCTCCTCTTCCTCCTTCTCTTCCTGTTCCTCCTCTTCCTCTCTTCTCTCTTCTTTCTTCTCTCTCTTCTCCTCTTGCTTCACCTCTTCCCTCTCTCTCTCTCCCTCTCCCTCTTCTTCTTCTCTCTCCCTCTTTTCCTTCCCCCTCCTTTCACTACCAGTGCATGCTGGGGAAATCCCTGACAAACACTTGGAACCTTGACCAGCTTACCAATTCGCTCCATCACCTTGTGCCAACGACGCATCTACCTTCTGGTGGCCGGGAGAGCACCGGGCCCCCTTCAAACCACTCTGCATTCCACTTCCTACAGCTGCTGACCCTAGCTCCCCACTCCATCAGGACGGTGAGCTCTGCAGTGCTCCTCAAGAAGGCATTCCCTTCATTTTGCTACTGCTATCCAGCTGAAAAGGATGATCATCCATCAGATGGACCTGGAAGGTTGCCCTGCTGGGAGATGGCCTTGCAGCAGAGAAACTCCAGCTGCCTCGTCCAGGTCTTCCTCCTTCAGCCCCTGTCAAGGGATTCCACCGGCTCCTCAAGGACTTCCTCTCCGATGTCTTCAGGCTGCCTCCAGGCCAGCTCTGGCAGCAGACACGGGACGCTGCTCCTTTTTATACTGCCCCGGGGCATTGTGACCTCAGCATTGCCCCGTGGTCGCATTGTGACATGGAGGTGACATGGGCCCCCAGTGTCCCACCCCACCCACTGCCCATGCACCCAGCACTCTGTGGAGGAAGGACTTCGGGGTGCTGCTGGCCCCGAGGCTGTCCTTGTGCCCAGGAGGCCCAGGGCGCTGTCCCTGCTCTTGGTGGTCACACACTGGGCATGGCTGAAACCACCTGGGAATGGCGGTGGCATGAAATTACTGAGGAGGTTATTCAGATACAAAGGAACTTCTTCTCTTTGCCTTTAAAGTTACTAAAAGAAACTATGAAAAACAATCCTCTAGTACATGATGGTAATGAATTGCTCTGCGAAAGTGCTGCCATGGGTGCAGGAACCTGCCAGCCTACGTCTATTCCATTAAAGAATCTCAACATTTTGGTGCCGGCTCCATGTGTTTGGCATGTGGCCTCTCTCACCTCCTAGATGTCCAGGTAGGAAAACAGGTGGGGGAGCAGGTCTCAGCTAAACCCCAGGGCACCTGCTATGGAAAGCATAGGTGTGAAAGCATAGGCATAGCCTCTGGGCTCAGGCACCAGGTTCTGTGGGCTGGCAAATGGCTGCCTGACAGCTCAGACATGGTAATTATCCCTAATTCAAGCACTCGGGGTAATGCAAGGTGGTGCCGTGTTGGAAGCGCTTCATTAACTGCAGAAGAGTAAAGACATGCCCATGGGCAGATCCTCTGCTGCAAAGGGGCATTGTTCCTGTTGTAGCAAAAACAAGCCCAGCGATAATCTTTAGCCCATATCGGCATCAGTAGCGGGTTGTAAGAAGCGGCTAAGAAGACTAATCGGGCTGCAGATGATAGCAAGGGGCCGCATTCATCCCCAGGGGCATCATCAGGGGAGGAAGTGACCGTTACCCCGTCTTTTTCTCCAAGTGGGCTGAGAGAGTTGCGAAAAGACTATACTCGTAAAGATGGTGAGAATATGTTAACCTGGATGCTCCGATGCTGGGATAACGGGGCTGACACAAGAGAACTGGAGGGCGGAGAAGCCAAGCAGTTGGGATCTCTGTCAAGGGATTCCACCCTTGATGGGGCAATTGCCAGTGAGCCCAACCCCACGGCCCTCTGGACCCGACTCTTGACAGCCATGAAAACAAGATTTCGTAACAAGGATGACTGTCAATGCACACCAAGGAAATGGAATGCTATGGAGCGAGGTATCCAGTTCCTGAGAGAGTTAGCTGTGCGAGAGATTATCTGTTTTGGGCCAGATAGCCAGGAGGGGGTGAATCCAGATAGAGTTGAGTGTACACGGTCTATGTGGCGCAGATTCTCACAGAGTGCACCAGCTCCATATGCTAAGATATTGGCAGGAATGTTCGTGTCAACTGGCGGTAGACAAAGTGTTAATGACATGACTGAGCTGCTCCGGGAATTTGAGGAAAACCTTTCTGATCCCCTGGGGGCTTATGTCTCTAGGGTGGAGAAACTGAGTGAAACGACTGTTGACTGTTTTGAAAAGCTGTTGAGAGAAATGAAAGCACTCAGGGAACACACCCGTGACTCTCAATTTGTACGAACCAATGCTTCAGCTATTAGGAGAAAGCATTTCCAATATCCAGAGAGAGAGAGAAAGCGTTTCCAGTCCCCAGAGAGAGAGAGAAGGCGTTCCCAATCAGCAGAGAGAAAACACAGGCAGGCCACCAGCAGAGGTTTGCTGTGGTCCTTCCTACGTGAGCAGGGAGAAGATATGAGTAAGTGGCACAGTAAACCTACTGGGGAACTTCAAGAACGAGTGCATGAGTTAACAGGGCAGGCTTCTAGGAACAGGGCTGCCCCGGTTTACAAAAGAGATTCTGGTGCTTGTGAAGGAACCTCTAATTCACAGCGAGTGACCGTGGAAGACCGAGATTAGAGGTGCCCTGCCTCCAGCCAGGCGGAGGAAAGGGATAACAGAGTTTACTGGACGGTACAGATAGGATGGCCTGGTACAACACACCCCCAGGAGTACAAGGCTTTGGTGGACACTGCTGCTCAGTGCACCATAATACCTTCAGGCTGTAAGGGGACACAACTCATCAGTATTTTTGGAGTGACTTGGGGGATCCCAAGAGCTGACTGTTGTAGAGGCTGAAATGAGCCTAACTGGAAAAACCTGGCAAAAGCATCCCATTGTGACTGGCCCAGATGCTCCGTGCATCCTTGGCATAGACTACCTTAAGAGAGGGTATTTTAAGGACCCAAAAGGGTATAGGTGGGCATTTGGTACAGCATCTGTGGACACGAGAGAATTGAACAGCTGTCTGATTTGTCTGGTCTTTCAGATGACCCTTCTGTTGTAGGACTGCTGATGGTTGATGATCAGCAGGTGCCAGTTGCTACCACAACGGTGCGTTGTCGACAGTATCGCACCAATCGAGACTCTTGGATTCCTATTCAGAAATTGATTGGTCAACTGGAAAACCGGGGTGTGATCAGGAAGACTCGCTCACCTTTCAATAGCCCAATTTGGCCAGTGCGTAAGTCTAGCGATGAGTGGAGATTAACTGTAGACTACTGTGGCCTGAAGGGGGAAGGGGGAAAAAGGGTGAAGGGAAACCTTCTCCCACGGGTTTGATTGTCTCCCCATGATCAAACCACGACAAAAACAAAGAATCAGCGTGGTGAGGCTGTCGAGTGGCCCTTGCAAACAAGCTCTGAATGCGGATTCTTGCAGGTGTAGCGGAGCAGGCAGCAGCATCTGAGTAAAGCTCTGGGGGACGGGGTCCTGTGTGCTGGGGACAGCTTCCCTCGCCATTCTCTGCTCCCTCCTCCTTCAAGCAGGGGCTGCCCCACGCCGCGCACAGCCAGTCCCAGCCAGGCCTGAGGTGGGTGTCTCCATGACAACCGCCCGGGCTCTGTGACGTCATAACCAGAGGCCATTGTGACACGGGGTCGACATCACCAGAGGCCATTGTGACACGGGGGTCCCCGCCCTGACCGTGGGGGTATTTAAGGAGCGAGAGCCCTGGGGTGCTCACTCCCAGGAGAGCAGCTTCTCAGGAGCAGCAGCTTCTCAGGAGGCAGCAGCTTCTCAGGAGGCAGCATCTCCCCTGGGTGCCCGTTGCGGCTCTTTGATAGAGGAGACCCAAGATGCCAACTGACAAGGAGGTGTCCTGCTCCTCCTCCTGCCCGCAGATCGGCCACAGCCTGGGCCAGAACACCCTCCAGAGCACCTGGGTCACCCCCTCGGTCCAGGAGCGCTTGCAGGACCACCATAAAGGTCCCCAGGAGGGGTCTGGCTGGCCTCGCAGCACCAACAGCGAGGCAGCAGCAGAGGCAGAGTGCCCGGCACCTGCCCCACAGGGCGCCACAGCCGACGACGCGGCTCTGTGGGACACAGCCCAGCGCATCGTCAGTGAGGCCGTGCGCAGGGCTGTGGCTCAGATCGTGGCAGCTGGCCAGGAACCAGAGGAACAGCAGGACCTGGCCCAGCACATGGACTTGCAAGACGAGAACAGCAAAGAGGGGTGCCAAGGCGGAGACAGCATCCAGAGCACCTGGATCAACCCCTCGGTCCAGGAGCACCTGCAGGACGCCCCTGCAGGTCCCCAGGATGGGTCTGGCTTGACCAGCACAGACACGGAGGCGGCAGCAGAGGCAGAGCGCCCGGCACCTGCCCAGCACAGCCCCACAGAGGACGATGTGGACCTGTCAGACATTGTGGAGTACATCGTCAGTGAGGCGGTGCGCAGGGCTGAGGCTGAGATCCAGGGACCTGGCCAGCAACCGGTAGAACAGCAGGACCTGGCCCAATGCACGGATGTTCCAATGGCAGCACCAGCACCTGCAGGACTTGAAGCCATTGAGGCTCATTTGGCAGGAGAGGATGAGAGACAGGCCAGCACAGCCCCTCTCGTCCCAGCTGCAAAGGAGGAAGAAGAGAACACGGTTTCTCCAATGTCTGCAGAGCATGGGGGAGAGACCAGCGCAGACATCGCCTGCCCAGCGCAGGGCCCGGCTCCACGGCGACGGCCTTCCCAGTTCAGGAGGGCGCTCCGGGCTCTGCGCAGGGCTTTCCGCTGCAGCTGCACCGCGGGACAGCAAGAGGAGTAGAGCCGCGACCGCGGCGTTCACCTGCCCTGAGGACATGGTGCTGCCAGCCTCTGCTCGGCCTTGGATTGTTTTCAAAATCAATAAAGCCAAAAAAAAAAAAAAGACAAATTTTCCCCCTGTGCTCCTCTGTTCCTGCTCCATCTCGGGACAAAGAAGGCTGCAGGAAATCTCTGTCCTCGGGGTGTCCCGACCTTGGTTGCCGGAAGCCCTGGGCTGGTGCTGCCGCAAGCCGGCAGTCTGGCTGGATCCCCCTCAATCTCCCTTCCCACCCGCCTGTCTCCAGTTCCAGTCCAGGACTTGGAACATTTGAGATCTATTGCCGACTTGGCCTGGTTGACCTGCACCGTACGGCATCCCCTTCGTCTCACAAGGAACCTGCCCATTGCGGGGGTGTTTCGGAGCACCTGCATGAGCTGATACAGGCGAGACCCTCCAAACCCGCATGTGGTCCCTCTCCTCCACCGAGGGTCTTCCAAGTCAGGAAGAGCCGGCTGCTCGCTCCCTTGCTGGAAATCTGAGCCGTGACCCATCTCTGCACAAGGCTCTGATGCACAAGGCTGCCAGCGTCACGAGAGCACGTTCAGGCCTGAGACACTGGGGAGAAGCGCCGCAAACAGTGCTGGTCTTGACAAGAAATCCACCCGCTCAGAGCTTCGTCTCAGATGCGAGTTACTCTGCCCTGGGTTTCTGGGGCCCAGAAATGGAGGGGGGCTCAGGTATAAACCCAGTCAGCCAAGAGCCGCAGCAGCTGCTGATCCCTGTGTGGCGCATTGCAAACCAGCCATGGCTGTCTGTGGCTGCTGCATGCCCCGGGCTGCAGCCTTCGCAGCATCCTCCTCTTCCCCAGCACCCCCGTGCACTGCAGAGACCCAGAGCTGATTGCAATGGCTGGGGCAGCACCGGGCAGCAGCAGCATCTCTCTCCCCAGCCTCCAGCTGCCCAGTTGCCCTGCAGGGAATTTCTGCCGGGGAAGGGCAGAGTTGTATTGCGATCGGCCGGGGGCTCAGGACAAAGCACAGCACCGCCACGTCCCCGGAGCAGAGCCCTTCTTTTCCTGGCTTGGACTGGTGTATTCCTCCTGCTCACAGCGCGGTCCTTCTCTGGGAGAAGGTGACGCCAGCACTTTCAGGGAAATTGGAACGTCATGATGGAGTGGACGTGAAACAGCCTCACTTCCCGAAAAGCCAAAGGAGTAAAACTGACATGGAACAAAGCAAGTAACTTGCCACAGCTGTCCAACCTGCGCTTCTCAGGCGGGAGGTGACCGGCGACATGTTCTGGTGCTGCGGTGCTGTGCCGCAACAGTTCAGTTGGGGCCGTGGCCAGAAAGGTAGTGATGCACATCTAGAGATACCCACATCGTTCTGTGGGAAGCATCTGTTTCCTCGGCACGATTTGGAACACTTTTGACACACGGGACTTGCTGGGCCCTAAATCACAGTTGCGTTGACTCCTCTAAGGCTCCCAGTTCCAATTCAGCAGGTGCCCAGTTCAAGGTGTTGACTCAGCAATGTGTACTTCACTTTAATCTGTATTATGTATTATGTATTATGTATTATGTATTATGTATTATGTATTATGTATTATGTATTATGTATTACCAACAGTAATTTGCCAACAGGAGGAGTTCTTGCTAAATGAACAGCAAAAGCCATGCTGAAAAATGCAAGGGAGCAATGAGGGAGGGCTGGAGTCGTGCTCGGAAGCTGTGTCCGTGCGGGAAGGTTTATGTGTCTCGCTGGGTAGTGCCCAGAGAGTTGGTCTGATCGCACCGCAGAGCTCCCGGAGACATCAATCTGTTTGCTTCTTTCCTACACCAAGCTTTAAAGGCTGGTTTGGATAGTCAAATGGGATTCAAACGTAACGTTCCTCCAAGAAGGCCTTGGGTAAGTCATTTCCCAAAATTCCAACTTCTTTTCCCAGGGAGGCTGAATTTCCTCCATAGCAATCAAATGATCAGGTTTTGCACAGAAGAGTTGCTGTGGTTCTAAGCGTCTTTATTTTGTCTATGCTGCCTTAAAGAAGCAGCTGATCTGCCTTTTGCTTTTGGTGATGGAAGTCGGGAATGGCCAGCGCTGTGCTTCGTGTCAGGATGGTTTCATTCTCGAATTATTGAATCGTTTGCCGGATGCAACTAAAAGAACAACACCTCCATCTCTTCCAGGGCCCTGCTCTTTAGTCTGCTCTCAACATCACCAGCAAAGAGCTGCTGCTTCTCTTCTGCACGGGATGTTTGGACATCTCTTTGCTAGAGGGACAAGGTCCCTTCGATCAAGAGACTGAAGCAGAAGCATCAGAAATTGACATTCCTCCAAGTTTTCCCCCAGTGCCTCAAGTTCCAAAGCAAAGAGAAGGGCATGGCGGTGGTGCCATTTTCTACCCCAGGGATAAAATTGTGGCAGGAATCATAGTATGGAAGATCTTCTACAGGATGCCTATTGCCGGCAAGGTCAGTGCAGGACTGGTGTGCTGAACAGTGAGTCTTGCTTAGATTGGGGATTTTCTTGTGGAAAAATCCATCTGCCCATTTAAAATGATGAAAAAGAAATGGAGATGCTCTGTTTGGTACGATACTTGCAAGAAACTTGTAGGTTAGTTGTGCTTTAGTTGTTAGCAGTGCAGGTCAGAGCGGCTTCACAGTATCACAGTATCACAGTATCACAGTATGTTTGGGATTGGAAGGGGCCTCAAAAGATCATCTAGTCCAATCCCCCCATGGAGCAGGAACGCCCAGGTGAGGTCGCACAGGAACACGTCCAGGAGGGTTTGAATGTCTCCAGAGAAGGAGACTCCACACCCCCCTGGGCAGCCTGTTCAGTGCTCTGGCACCCTTACTGAGAGAAGGTTTTTCTCAAATTTAAGTGGAACCTCTTGTGTTCCAGCTTGATCCCATTGCCCCTTGTCCTATCATTGTGTGCCACCGAGAAGAGCCTGACTTTGTCATCGTGGCACCCTCCCTTTATATATTTATAAGCGTTAATAAGCTCACCCCTCAGTCTCCTTCAAACTAAAGAGACCCAGCTCCCTCAGCCTTTTTTCATAAGGGAGATGCTACACTCCCTTAATCTTCTTTGTTGCCCTACGCTGGACCCTCTCCAGCAGTTCCCTGTCCTTCTGGAACTGAGGGGCCACAACTGGACACAATATTCCAGATGGGGTCTCACCAGGGTGGAGTAGAGGGGAAGGAGGACCTCTCTCGATCTGCTAACCACCCCCCTTGTAATACACCCCAGGATGCCATTGGCCTTCCTGGCCACAAGGGCACAGTGCTGGCTCATGGTCATCCTGTTGTCCACCAGGACCCCCAGGTCCCTTTCCCCTACACTGCTCTCTAATATGTAATTTCCCAACCTATACTGGAACCTGGGGTTGTTCCTGCCCAGTTGCAGGACTCTACACTTGTCCTTGTTAAATTTTATCAGGTTATTCCCCGCCCAACTCTCCAGCCTGTCCAGGTCCCGCTGGATGGCAGCACAGCCTTCTGGCGTGTCAGCCACCCCTCCCAGCTTGGTGTCATCAGCAAACTTGCTGATAGTACACTCTATTCCCTCGTCTAAATCGTTAATGAATATATTGAATAATATTGGCCCCAGCACTGACCCCTGAGGCACTGCACTAGATACTGGCCTCCAACTAGACTCCGCACCATTGACTACCACTCTCTGGCTTCTCTCCTTAAGCCAGTTTGCAACCCACCTCACTAGTCTATTGTCTAGACCACACCTCCTCAACTTAGCTGTGAGGATGCTGTGGGAGACTGTGTCAAAGGCTTTTCTGAAGTCAAGGTAGACCACATCCACCGCTCTGCCATCGTCCATCCACCTTGTTACATTCTCATAAAAGGCTATGAGGTTGGTCAAGCATGAAACTGTGGGCCCTGAACAAGGGCCATGCGTGATAAAAGATACTTTGGGACCCTAAACATGAGGATTTGGCCCCAAGAAGGAGGCTCTGGGCACTCAAAGGGACGGGCAGATGCTACAGATGGCGCTTTGGGCCTGAACACGAGGGGACCCTCTTGGTTCCCACCCGAGCTGGGTTTGGTGCCTGTGACCCCACGGAACAGACACCCGTGCTGTCCAGAGTGGCCACGGAACAGACGGAGCCCAAAGCCACGGCCTCCAGGAGCTCAACGGGCTGTTGTGACATTTCATGGACGGTTCACAGGGGCGGCCCATGGACTGAGGGCAACTGCCTGTGTGTGGTATCAAAGGGCGGGAAGGGGAGCGCTGGTTGGTGAGGACGTGTTGGGTCGTGTGGGACCTGAGCCCGACGTCCATGGGGTGGAACAAGGGGTGCAGAAAGGACCGTCGTGGTGGCGACACTGCTCCTGCGTGGAGCTCCAGAGGCTGCAGGGGGAGTTCTGCTCCACCAGGGACCAGCACAAGCCAGTGGCCCGTTCCTGTCTGTCACTGCTCGGGGGCTGTGACCCCAGCAGCACCTGCACAGCAGCAGTGTCCTCAGTGCCAGCACCGGCTCTGTGCTCTGTCTGCCCCTCTGTCCCCATCTCCCCGTGCTCTCCTCCCTCCCAGGCACCTTTTCCACCTCCTCAGGACCCACCGAGGCCTCTGTCTGTCTATAGAGACTAAAAGGAAAGAAAAACTCTCCACACTGATGCCATCAAATAACCACATGAAATAAAAACATTTTTAATGGGAAGGGTAACCTTAACTTTTCCCTGTCTGAATGTTTATAATAAATGTACTGCACTTAAAAAAAAATAGTGTAGGAAGCAACTATTTTGCAAATATAATAGGCCCAGGCAGGATCTCTCAGCAAAGCACATTTTAATAATGATTTTGCAAGACCGGATGTTCTACCCAAAGGCAGGCACATCAAATAGAGCAAAAAGCCCCTGCTTATATCTCCCCAAAAGCCCAGCCGCAATTTTCCTCCCTGTTCCCCACTGGTTGGTACTTCAGGGTTTACAGACTCCCTCAGCGCATACAATAACCCTTCCCCTTATCAATATGGATTCCTGGTACTTTGGCTGCACTTCTCCTAAACTGACTTGTCAATACAAGTATCAGTATATATACAGGTATCAGTATATATTCCAGGAAAAGACTGTTTTACATAAAGGATTCATAGTCCGATGTCTCTCGGTCCTTCCCCCTAAATTAACTTGTTAATACAGGTATCAGTATATATACAGGTGTCAGTATATATTCCAGGAAAAGACTGTTTTACATAAAGGATTCATAGTCCGATGTCTCTCGGTCCTTCCCCCTAAATTAACTTGTAAATACAGGTATCAGTATATATACAGGTGTCAGTATATATTCCAGGAAAAGACTGTTTTACATTAAGGATTCATAGTCCGATGTCTCTCGGTCCTTCCCCCTAAATTAACTTGTAAATACAGGTATCAGTATATATACAGGTGTCAGTATATATTCCAGGAAAAGACTGTTTTACATTAAGGATTCATAGTCCGATGTCTCTTGGTCCTTCCCCCCTGTTGGGCTCAGGTGCCAGGTCCTCAGTTATGTAAAAACAACAATTCTTCGTTAAATGTTCCTTAAAATAGTGCAGCTTTAGTTTCTATCAGGAGGGCGTGTTCTTTGTGCCGTTGACATTTCATGCATATTATACCAATTGATTTATTCTCCCTGTTCAGTTGCTTTCTACGCATGTCTTGTTATGTTCATAGGGAACCATCCAGAATTTGTACTTAGTTTTGATATTGTTCGGTCAGCTGCTGCTCCACATTATCTAATCTTTCATTTTCCAGTGCTCCCCTGTTGCATCCTTTGGCAGATGATGTTCTTGTCTCCAGGTAGATCATCCTTCCCACATGTAGTTTGGATGGTCCCTAGCTGATCCATGGTGCTTCATGTGTTCTGACTTCTGCCTTCTGCGTCATGTGGTGACGTATGTGTTTGTGTGGCAGGTGTCACATCAGAAACATTGTCCCAGCCAGGTCACTGCATCTCTTTCTGTTCTCCCTCTGCTGTCACCATGACTGTACCAGCTGTCTGATGTGCTTTCTGACCTCATGGACCCTCTGGTCCTGCCTCCTTCCTGCTGGTCAAACTTGTTCCTGCAAGAGAAGTGACAACCAGTCAGTGTCTCCTCTGTGGTATCTGGACCTTCCAGAGCTGGACGGCTGGTGCGAACTGTCACCATCAGCCAAGGCTCTGTGGGAAGTCTTCTCCTGGCACAGGAACAGCTGCCCCAAGGAGAACAGCAGCACTGGCAGTGACTCCTGGGCCATGTCCAGCTGGGCAGAGATGATCTGAGGGCAGGTTGGCAGCAGACCCTGAGGCTGTGCCGGGGGTGGCCACATCTGGCTCCTCCCATCAGCATTTTGGAAAGTCCCTTCCAGCTGTGAGTGCCAGGCTATGGACACGTGGCAGAAAGAGCCCCTACCCCCAAGGGTCCCAGCCCCCCACTGGCCTCTGTCCCCAAACTACTCAGACTTGTAAACAGACTCTGCCTCTACCTGAATTATCTTCAGTTTTAAGAAAGAAAACAGACTAAAGTGTACTTCTGGGTGAGCATGGACCAGGTTCGGGATCAGGACCAGGGGTGCTGCAGGAGCAGGTGTCTCCCCTCATGGACAGGCCATGGGGACCTGTTGACTTCAGCACACCTGGGTCCCAGCATGGCCCAGTTCAGCAGCCCTGGGCCCGAGGCTCAGCCCAGGGACAGCCCCACAACCAGGGTCAGAGCAGTTCCTGCTGCTGCCCCGAGGGTCACCAGCCCCAGGCAGCCCTGAGCCAGAGTGCAGGTGTCTGAGCTGGGCTGAGCTGGAAGGGGCTGCAAAACAGCTCATTGGGAGGAGGCGATGGAAGAAGGTGCTGTGTGTGTGGCACCGGGGGTGAACCGACACCCTCAGTTTGGTATCTGGACCCGTGCTGGGCTCACACATGGACTAAGCCCCATCTCAGAGCACAAGTTCCTGTTCCCAGCCCCGGCTGCCAAGCGCTGGTCCTGCTCTCTCCTCCCTGGTGCAGCCCGAGCGCACGACTGCCCTGTGGCCTCTATGGGTCTCTATGGTCTCTATGGGTCTCTATGGTCTCTATGGGTCTCTATGGTCTCTGTGGGTCTCTATGGTCTCTGTGGGTCTCCATGGGTCTCTATGGTCTCTGTGGTCTCTATGGTCTCTGTGGGTCTCTATGGTCTCTATGGTCTCTATGGGTCTCTATGGTCTCTATGGTCTCTGTGGGTCTCTATGGTCTCTGTGGGTCTCTATGGGTCTCTATGGTCTCTATGGTCCCTATGGGTCTCTATGGTCTCTATGGGTCTCTATGGTCTCTGTGGGTCTCTATGGGTCTCTATGGTCTCTATGGGTCTCTATGGTCTCCATGGTCACTATAGGTCTCTATGGTCTCCATGGGTCTCTATGGTCTCCATGGTCACTATAGGTCTCTATGGTCTCCATGGGTCTCTATGAGTCCCTATGGGTCCCTATGGATCTCTATGGGTCTCTGTGGCCTTGGGGAGCTCGGGTCAAAAGGAAGGACAGACTGGTGTGGGTATGGGATCTCTTAAGTGTCCTGGGACTGCTTTGCTCATCACTCTGTAACGGTTCCTGGGCTATTTAGTCCATAGGTGCCCAGAGAGGCAAAAAAGTTCATGAACCAACTTTCCAATTAAGGTTTCCTTCTTACAAAAACACACACTGCCATTTTCTCATTGGCAAAAGACTGAAAGTGGAAGCTGAAGCAGCACGTGCCTCTTGTGAAAACGGGTAACAACAGATGTTTCCATTCAGTCGATCCTTAATTTATTCCTGCACAAGAAAATGGTCCATTAATTTAATCTCTGGTGTCCAGGCAGGGCCTTGCTGATGTTCCTGTGTCGCAGCAAGTGTGTGCATGTCAGGCTTTCTGCAGGTTTGTGACTGAGTTTTCCATTTTCCCTAACAAGGACAATCTTGCTGTGTGCTCCTGAAGTCTCCCATAAGCTGGTGGTTGAGAGAAGGATGGGGAGCTCCAGTGAGCTCAGGGAGGACCAGGCAGCACCACAGGCAAAGCCGACGGGAACTCGACTGGGTGAACATTAATGGAATTTATTGATAGAAGAAACAGGAACGTCTCCCCCATCTCTGGGCGGATCACCGTGCACCCTGAACCGATACAGGCAGGTGTAGTCCGGGTGGCCCCAGTTGCTCAGCACTTGCAGCCTGATGTAATTCACGACCCCAGGGAGCTCGTTCTGCAATGACAAGAAGAAATGAGTCGCCTTTTCCTCTCTGGCCCGTGAGCACTGACAGAAGTGCCGCAGCGACGGCCTCGATCAGCAGCTTCCTTCCTGCCGCCCCGCGGGGGCTTTGACCTGTCGTGGTGCAGACGTTCTTATCCTGGCCCAGGATGTTGCATCTAGGATGTTGTATTTTGGATGATATATCTAGGAGGGTGTACCTGGGATGCTGTATCCGGGATGCTGTATCTGGGATGCTGTATCTAGGATCCTGTATCGGGGATCCTGTATCTGGGATGCTCTATCTGGGATGCTGTATATAGGATGCTGTGTCTGGGATGCTGTATCTAGAATGCTGTATCTGGGATGCTGTTTCTAGGATTCTGTATCAGGGAACCTGTATCTGGGATGCTGTATTAGGATGCTGTATCTGGGATGCTGTATCTGGGATGCTGTTTCTAGGATTCTGTATCTAGGATGCTGTATTTAAGATGCTGTATATAGGATACTGTATGCGGGATACTGTATGCGGGATGCTCTATCCGGGATGCTGTATCTGGAATGCTGGATCTAGGATGCTGTATCTTGGATGCTGTATCCGGCATGCTGTATCTGGGATGCTGTATCTGGGATGCTGTATCTAGGATGCTGTATCTGGGATGCTGTATCTGGGATGCTGTATCTAGGATGCTGTATCTGGGATGCTGTATCTAGGATGCAGTATCTAGGATGTTGCATCTGTGATGCTGTGTCTAGGATGCGGTATCGGATATGGTGTATCTGGGTTGCTGTGTTTAGGATGCTGTATCTGGGATGCTGTATTGGGGATCCCGTATCTGGGATGCTGTATCGAGGATGTTGTATCTGTGATGCTGTATCTAGGATGCTGTGTCTAGGATGCTGTGACTAGGATGCTGTATCTGGGATGCTGCATCTAGGATGCTGTATCTGGAATGCCGTATCTAGGATCCTGTATCAAGGATGCTGTATCTGGGACGCTATATCTCGAATGCTGTATCTAGGATGTTGCATCTCTGATGCTGTATCCAGGATGCTGTATCTGCGATGTTGTATCTGGGATGCTCTCTAGGATGCTCTATCTGGGATGCTGTATCTTGGATGCCATATCTAGGATACTATATCTGGGAACCTGTATCTGGGATGCTATATCTGGGATGCTGTATCTGGGGTGCTGTATCTGGGATGCTGTTTCTAGGATTCTGTATCTAGGATGCTGTATTTAAGATGCTGTATATAGGATGTTGTATCCAGGATGCTCTATCCGGGATGCTGTATCTGGAATGCTGGATCTAGGATGCTGTATCTTGGATGCAGTGTCCGGCATGCTGTATCCGGGATGCGGTATCTGGGACGCTGGATCTAGGATGCTGTATCTAGGATGCTGTATCTATGATGCTGTATCTGGGATGCTGTATCTAGGATGCTGTAACTAGGATCCTGTATCTAGGATGCTATATCTAGGATTCTGTATTGGGGATCTTGTATCTGCGATGCTGTATCTAGGATGCTGTATCTAGGATGTTGCATCTGTGATGCTGTATCTAGGATACTGTGTCTAGGATGCTGTATCGGATACGGTGTATCTGGGTTGCTCAGTTTAGGATCCTGTATCTGGGTGCTGCATTTAGGATGCTGTATCAGGGATCCTGTATCTAGGATGCTGTGTCTAGGATGCTGTATCTGGAATGCTGTATCTAGGATCCTGTATCTAGGATGCTGTATCTGGGATTCTGTATTTAGTAAGCTATATACGGGGTGCTGTATCTGGGATTCTGTATCGGGGATCCTGTATCTGGGATGCTGTATCTAGGACGCTGTATCGGGGATGCTGTATCTAGAATGCTGTATCTAGGATGCTACATCTCTGATTCTGTATCTAGGATGCTGTATCTGGGATGTTGTATCTGGGATCCTATTTCTGGGATTCTTTCTCTAGGGTGCTGTATCTGGGATGCTGTATTTAGGATACTATATCTGGGATCCTGTATCTGGGATGCTGTATCTAGGATGCTGTATCTAGGACGCTGTATCTGGGATGCTGTATCTATGATGCTGTATCTGGGATGCTCTATCTAGGATCCTGTATCTAGGATGCCGTATCTGGGATTCTGTATCAGGGATCCTGTATCTGGGATGCTGTATCTAGGATCCTGTATCTAGGAGGATGCTGTATCTGGGATCCTGTATCGGGGATCCTGTATCTGGGATGCTGTATCTAGGTTGCTGTATCTGGGATGCTGTATCTGGGATGCTGTGTCTAGGATGCTGTATCTAGGATGCTGTATCTAGGATGCTGTATCTGGGATGCTGTATCTGGGATGCTGTATCTAGAATTCTGTATCTAGGATGCTGTGTCTAGGATGCTGTATCTGGGATGCTGTATCTGGGATGCTGTATCTAGAATTCTGTATCTAGGATGCTGTGTCTAGGATGCTGTATCTGGGATGCTGTATCTAGGATGTTGCATCTCTGATGCTGTATCTAGGATGCTGTATCTGGGATGTTGTATCTGGGATGCTGTATCTTGGATGCCATATCTAGGATACTATATTTGGGATCCTGTATCTGGGATGCTGTATCTAGGATGCTGTATCTGGGATGCTGTTTCTAGGATTCTGTATCTAGGATGCTGTGTTTAAGATGCTGTATATAGGATGTTGTATCCGGGATGCTCTATCCGGGATGCTGTATCTGGAATGCTGGATCTAGGATGCTGTAACTTGGATGCTGTATCCGGCATGCTGTATCCGGGATGCGGTATCTGGGACGCTGGATCTAGTATGCTGTATCTGGGATGCTGTATCTGGGATGCTGTATCTAGGATGCTGTATCTAGGATGCTCTATCGGGGATTCTGTATATGGTATGCTGTATCGGGGATTCTGTATCTGTGATGCTGTATCTAGGACGCTGTGTCTAGGATGCTGTGTCTAGGATGCTGTGTCTAGGATGCTGTATCTGGAATGCTGTATCTAGGATCCTGTATCTAGGATGCTGTATCTGGGATGCTGTATCTAGTAAGCTGTATACGGGGTGCTGTATCTGGGATTCTGTATCGGGGATCCTGTATCTGTGATGCTGTATCTAGGACGCTATATCGGGGATGCTGTATCTAGAATGCTGTATCTAGGATGTTGCATCTCTGATTCTGTATCTAGGATGCTGTATCTGGGATGCTGTATCTAGGATACTATATCTGGGATCCTGTATCTGGGATGCTGTATCTAGGATGCTGTATCTTGGATGCTGTATCTAGGATCCTGTATCTGGGATGCTGTATCTAGGATGCTGTACCTTGGATGCTGTATCTAGGATCCTGTATCTAGGATGCTGTATCTAGGATGCTGTATCTGGGATGCTGTATCTAGGATGCTCTATCTGGGATTCTGTATCAGGGATCCTGTATCTGGGATGCTGTATCTAGGATGCTGTATCTAGGAGGATGCTCTATCTGGGATTCTCTATCTAGGATGCTGTATCTGGGATGCTGTATCTAGGTTGCAGTATCTGGGATGCTGTATCTAGTAAGCTGTATACGGGATGCTTTATCTGGGATGCTGTATCTAAGATGCTTTATTTAGGTTATCTGTATAAATATGTGTACCCTGGACCAATAAAGTCAACTATGCTCTGTCACTCACATTGAGTTGCCTCAGCTTTTTCCTCCGCCGCTCGCAAGCTTTGGTTTGGAAGACATCAGATTTGGAACGTTAAGGAAGCTGTAACTCCCTTGGTGCCTCCTTCTCCCCGCAGTCGCATTTCTGGTTCTGTCTGTCGAGTTCTGCTCCTCTCCCGCACCAGGTGCTGATCGTGGGGCTCAGGGTGAGGGGGGCAGGGAGGGCGGGGGGTCCATGGGCTTCAATAAGTTTTGTTTGGGTTTTTTCAATCGCCTCTATTGACACATCGTATAAAAACTGATTGCTGCAGTGCTGATGAATGAACAGGATACAGCATCCCAGATACAGCATCCCAGATACAGCATCCCAGATACAGCATCCCAGATACAGCATCCCAGATACAGCATCCTAGATACAGCATCCCAGATACAGCATCCCAGATACAGCATCCCAGATACAGCATCCTAGATACAGCATCCCAGATACAGCATCCCAGATACAGCATCCTAGATACACCACTAGATACAGTAAGTTTTGTTTGGGGTTTTTCTATCGCCTCTGTTGACACGTCGTATAACAACTGATTGCTGCAGTGCTAATGAATGAACAGGAGGATGAGCAACAGACTGCAGAAATTGTTTGGGTTTTGGTTTATTGAAAAATTATGATTTAATTCAAAAAGCAACATGGTCTTGCAGTGGTCTTCTGATACCTAGTGACAGCTTTTTAATGTACTGGTTGGAACTTTGAGATGATTTTTGATATGAAGCGGCTGTTTCATTGTGGAATAGTGCAGGAGTAAACTCTTGCATTTCAGCATTTCTGGCAGATCTGCAGCTTGATAAAGACCTCAGGCTGCTTGGTTTAATCAGACTTTTGTAGATCCCACCTTCACTGCTCAATGCACCGGCTGCCAATGTGTTTTCTGGTGTTGTCACTGCTTTCTGAGCAAAGACGGCAGAGGCAGCAGCTCTGCTGGTGGTGTCTGTTTGATTGAAACATGGATATCTGCAGGAACTTTAAGCTGAAAGCTCAGAAAGCTGTGGTCGGTGGTATATCTGTGTAATGTTTGTAGATTCTTCTGCAGATGTTCTTATGCCAGCGAGCACGGAACGTTTGTGAGTGTGACCTGCTGTGCGGTTAGAAGGAAGAAAGATGTGTGAGCTGCAGCAGCAGGAAGGCTGCAGCCGTGTAAGCCGGGGTGCAAACGGCACGAAACGGGCTGCAGCGGCGGAGCCCTCGGTCCCGGGCCGTCCCGGGCGGGCGCAGCCCGAGCGCTCCCGGCCCCGCTGCCGCTGACCCGCCGGGGCCGGGGCCGCGCTGCGGGCGGACAGCGCCGCTCTGCGGCCGCCGGCGGCTCCGGGCCGGGAGGGGGGGCGGGGCCCGGTGGCGGGCGCGGACGGGATTGGCTTCTGCGCGGGATGGGCGGGGCCACGCTGCAGGAGCGCGCGGGCCGAGGAGCGCGTGCCGGCGGTGCGGCGGCGGGAGCAGCGCGCGAGGAGCGGAGGGGCCGGCGGTGAGCGAGGGGTGGGCGGACAGCGGGGAGACTGGACGGGGCCGCCCCGGTCCCGGCTGAGGGGGGAGGCTGGAGGGGGAGGGACGGGCTGGGTTCGGCAGGAGGAGGGCGAGGGGCAGCCAGCCGCAAGAGCGCGGCCCCGGGCCGGGCCGGGCAAGGGGCGAGGGGGAAACACGCAGGCGGCTGTGAGGGAAGGGAGCCCCGGGCTGAGCGCTGCGCGGGGCTCGGGCGGGGCCGTGGGGCGGAGGGGGGAGCCCGCGGTGCCGCAGGGCAGAGGGAGGAAAGCGAGCGGGAGGGGGCAGCGCCGGGTCGGGAGCGGCGCAGGCGGGGCCGGGGCCGCCGTGGAGGCGCCAGGGGGCGCGAGGGGCGGGGGCGGCGCTGCCGCGGGGAGGGGCCGGGAACGGGGGGAGCGGCGGGAGCGGCGGAGGAGCCTGAGGGCGGGACGGCGCGGAAGGAGCTTGGGCGGGAAAGGCTGAGGGAGCTCAGGGAGGGGGGACATCGGGGAGGCTTTGGCGGGAAAGGCTGAGGGAGCTCAGGGAGGGGGTGACATCGGGGAGGCTTTGGCGGGAAAGGCTGAGGGACCTCAGGGAGGGGGGACATCGGGGAGGCTTTGGCGGGAAAGGCTGAGGGACCTCAGGGAGGGGTGACATCGGGGAGGCTTTGGCGGGAAAGGCTGAGGGACCTCAGGGAGGGGGGACATCGGGGAGGCTTTGGCGGGAAAGGCTGAGGGAGCTCAGGGAGGAGATGGCGTCCGGGAGGCTGCAGTGGGCAATGCTGAGGTAGCTCAGGACGGGATGGCACTCAGGTGTGGTTTCAAAGGGAAATGCTGAGGTACCTTGAGGAATGGACGCTGGGCTGGGAACTATGAACACATCAGGTTGGTTCAGAGAGTGTTCATGACAGAAATTTGTGCAGTGAAGTATTCCAGCAAAGAGAGGGAGAAGAGCCAAACTTAGATCAGGCCTCCTAGGACGCCTGCAGGTTTGGGGACAGGGATGACGAGGTTGTTAATCTGGTCCTAACTGTTTCTTTCTCTGTCCCTCTCTTGCAGCACCTGACTGAATGGAGGAGCAAGTGGACGGGAAGCTCCTGCGCCACACACAGATCACATTTGTTACTCTCGCCCTCAGAGACCCGGAGATCCAAACCGTTCGCATGGTGCCTTGAAGCAGCCTGTGCTCATGCGCTTCTCCCAGGGAGAAGGCGGAATGGCAGTGACTGGCCACGTTAAGCCACAGGGTGCACACTCTGCAGCTCTCAAGCCCAGCTCTGCGTCAGCTCACACCTGCGATTTTGCGCCGCACACGCGGATTTGAGTTGTCGCTGGTTGTTGCAGCGTTTGGCTTTGGTGAGGACAGCGTGTGTTTGTCAGCAGTTGGTGTAGGTGGAATCTTGAGGAGATTTGTACTGAGCTGTGACATCTCTAACCCGTGACATTGGGGTCCAGCAAGTACCAAAGAGCAGGTGAGGACCGTGGGCATTTGTACTGAGCTGTGACATCTCTAACCCGTGACATTGGGGTCCAGCAAGTACCAAAGAGCAGGTGAGGACCGTGGGCATTTGTACTGAGCTGTGACATCTCTAACCCGTGACATTGGGGTCCAGCAAGTACCAAAGAGCAGGTGAGGGCCGTGGGCATTTGTACTGAGCTGTGACATCTCTAACCCGTGACATTGGGGTCCAGCAAGTACCAGAGAGCAGGTGAGGACCGTTGGCATTTGTACTGAGCTGTGACATCTCTGACCTGTGACATTGGGGTCCAGCAAGTACCAAAGAGCAGGTGAGGACCGTGGGCATTTGTACTGAGCTGTGACATCTCTAACCTGTGACATTGGGGTCCAGCAAGTACCAAAGAGCAGGTGAGGGCCGTGGGCATTTGTACTGAGCTGTGACATCTCTAACCCGTGACATTGGGGTCCAGCAAGTACCAAAGAGCAGGTGAGGACCGTGGGCATTTGTACTGAGCTGTGACATCTCTGACCCGTGACATTGGGGTCCAGCAAGTACCAAAGAGCAGGTGAGGGCCGTGGGCATTTGTACTGAGCTGTGACATCTCTGACCCGTGACATTGGGGTCCAGCAAGTACCAAAGAGCAGGTGAGGGCCGTGGGCATTTGTACTGAGCTGTGACATCTCTAACCCGTGACACTGGGGTCCATCCTGAGCAGGGCACGTGCGGAAGCTGTGCTGCAGGGAGGGCAGAGCTGAGGGGAAGGGCTGTGCGAGGGGCTGGTGCCAAGGCAAGGTGGGCGTGCTGTGGGGTGTGGGGAGGTGTCAGCCCCGGACTCAGCCCCTGTCTGACTGTAGTGCCCTTGGGCTGCTGTAGCTCAGTCCTCCGTGTGTTTCTCTTCAGGGGAGCAGCGTGCAAAGGAAAAGCAAGGAAGGAGGTGAACCCGTGAGGAAGAGTGATGGATAAAGAGGGTTGGAGCGCACCTGCCAGTCAAGAGGGATCAAGAGAGAAGACACAGGTGGTGGAACCGCAGGTCAGGAGAGCTCAGGTCAGGAGAAAGGTGATTGTGGCCGTATGGGTTTTTCTAGCTCACACACCAATGAAAACAGTTTGGATAATAAAAGAAATGCATGCAAAGCCAATTATTAAAGGCAGAGAATGTTTATATGCTATGTATGGTATAGACCTGAAGGTATATTTCTTCCTGCAATGAAGGAGAATTCGCAATAAATGCTGCTGTCAGCAACGACCAGTAAGTGACAAGACTGTATTTACTGCTGCCTCTGGTCGCTCACGTAAAGTTGTAATGACGTGGCTGAACTCAGATACCCAGTGCTGCAAACACAAGGTAGAAAAAGAGACCAAGGGTCAAACAAGTTCTTGAGCTGACAGCTGTTGGGATCGCTTTGAGGTGTTCTGTAACAAACCTTTGAATGTTGGAACTGGCTCATATTATGCAGCTGGCATGCTTAAGCGCCTAGAAGCTTCTTTTCTTAAGGAAGAGGATAATCCTCTTTTGATGGCTGAATTGAGAATGCTATGGTTTCTAATAAATCATAGACATCATGGTTTTTATGCAATGCACACCCGCTCTCGCACGGCCCTTCCAGGACCTCTTGCGGAAGGCAATAGGAGGGCCGATGCACAAGCTGTGCTGCTCACTGTGCCTGAAGCCTTGCAGCAAGCTAAATGATCACATGAATTCTTTCACCAGAGTGCAAAGGCGTTAAAACGACAATTTCAAATGACAGTGGATCAGGCCAGGAGCGTTCTTATGTCCTGCCCTGATTGCCAACAGTTGGCACCCGTGCCATCCAGAGAGGGTGTGAATCCAGGAGGGATTACTGCCAGTGAAGTACGGCCAGTGTTAAAGAGTCTCTTTGCCGACTTTTCGGTATCATTTTCTGGTGATGAGGATGGCATGATCTGCCTGACCTCCCGTGGTCCCCAGGATCTCTGGGACCTTGTGCCGGCACCGGGGAATTCCCGGAAGGGACCACAGATCCTGGGACCAGCTCGGGACGCGGGTGAAACCCCATCAATGAGATAAGGCACTTTCATTGTCTGGTTGGGTTGGCACGCTGCCTGCGCGAGACGTGGGCGACACCAGCGCCTTGGGTCTGCGCATTCGCGTCTGCGCATTTAGTCCAGTACTTACGGTTCACCAATTGTCTGTTAATGTGATTGTGAAGTAGGTAGTGGACAATCGACAGGAGGATTCGGGAGAAATCCCCCCCGGGCTGTATTTTCTGACATTGGAAAAGGATCTTTTGCTGTTCAACAGGGAGTCAACCAGGGAGAATCTGATTGAATATTGTAATTAATGGCGGCCACTGTAAATAATATTAATATGCTGCACAGGTCTAGGTGGGTATACTTTGAGATGTGTAGTATAGTAATGTGCTACATGTAGTATATAGTAAGATATCTATTTAAAATCATATATTGCCTATTACATAAGGCATATTACACAATACATAATGTTACATATGCATTGTATTTATCCCCTTCAGATCCATTTGTTTTGAAAAAGGATAATCAGGGAAAGAAATGGAAACCAGTCAAAGGTTTGTTGAAGAACAGCTATTGGTGTAGAATACACAGAGAACATGAGGTCAAAATTGTCCCTGGGTCACTCCAGGGTGGACGATTTAGACTGTATTTACCGTTGTAAAAACAAAGCTTTCCCCCCTTCATTTTTGTCACGTGTTGTAATTAGAATTAATAGAGATATTGGAGCCCGTCCTAGCTAAACTGGAAAAAAGACAGCAGCCATGTGTATTTTTAACTAAAGATTAAATCAAGTCTGCTCGCTCATTATCTTTAAGTGTTTTACTGTGATGTCCTCCCTCCCAAGGTTTTGTGTCTGTGGTATCGAGGCCTGACACCCACGGCCACAGTGGATGAATCACCATGGGCACCACACCAGGAACCCGCCTGTTTGTGTCCAGGATATCCACTCCAGCAGACACGTTTTAGTAAAAGAGCACATCATGGAACTGAAACACCCTCTAATTGTGTCATTATGCACATTCGCTGCTCTTTTTTCTACTTTATAGCCGTTGTAGGTTTTTAAAATTAACCAGTTTGAAAAGGGTTACTGTTTTGGCTCTGCACACGGAGCCTGATTTTCCTTTTCTAGGGCAAAATCAGCCGTGCCCTGTGTTTCTCCTGTAAAATAGTAAGAACGCTGATATAATCGTGCCAGGAACTGCCTGCACAGGGAATATTTGAAGGAACCCACTGCTAATGTATTTTTAATTGGTACTTGCGTTACGGATCAGATGTAACAAAAATCCATACTTTCTTTTATCCTTTGCTATACAGGAGGTGGTTAAACTTTTCGATAGCAGATTCAATCACTTGTTGTAAAGCAATGAAATAAATAACTTGGGCTTTTTCTATGGAGAAACAACGTTTAATCCAATTCCTTAATTGTATTCCTTAAACACGTGTTCATTAGAGCATAAGCAAAACAGCGCTGGATGCGCGGGGGCTTCGCTCTGCCCAACACGCACACCTTGAAACAATAAGAGGTGTGCTTAAATACAGTAAGGTGTTACATATTCACAATGACCCCAGGAACGCCTGTACATATTCATAACCTTTCCCGCTTCTTATTAAAATGAGTCTCAGAGAACCATTTCCATAGTCTCCTTGACCCTCCCCTGTTGCGCCTGTGCAGGGTCTCTATGGGTCTCTATAGTCTCTGTGGGTGTCTCTGGGTCACTATGGTCTCTGTGGTCTCTATGGGTCTCTATGGTCTCTGTGGGTGTCTCTGGGTCTCTATGGTCTCTGTGGTCTCTGTGGTCTCTATGGTCTGTGTGGGTGTCTCTGGGTCTCTATGGTCTCTGTGTGTGTCTCTGGGTCACTATGGTCTCTGTGGTCTCTATGGGTCTCTATGGTCTCTATGGGTGTCTCTGGGTCTCTATGGTCTCTGTGGTCTCTATGGGTCTCTATGGTCTCTGTGGGTGTCTCTGGGTCACTATGGTCCCTGTGGTCTCTATGGGTCTCTATGGTCTCTGTGGGTGTCTCTGGGTCACTATGGTCTCTGTGGGTGTCTCTGGGTCACTATGGTCTCTGTGGTCTCTATGGTGTCTATGGGTGTCTCTGGGTCACTATGGTCTCTATGGTCTCTATGGGTGTCTCTGGGTCTCTATGGTCTCTGTGGTCTCTATGGGTCTCTATGGTCTCTGTGGGTGTCTCTGGGTCACTATGGTCTCTGTGGGTGTCTCTGGGTCACTATGGTCTCTGTGGTCTCTATGGGTCTCTGTGGTCTCTGTGGGTGTCTCTGGGTCACTATGGTCTCTGTGGTCTCTACGGTCTCTGTGGGTGTCTCTGGGTCACTATGGTCTCTGTGGTCTCTATGGTCTCTGTGGGTGTCTCTGGGTCACTATGGTCTCTGTGGTCTCTATGGTCTCTGTGGGTGTCTCTGGGTCACTATGGTCTCTGTGGGTGTCTCTGGGTCACTATGGTCTCTGTGGTCTCTATGGTCTCTGTGGGTGTCTCTGGGTCACTATGGTCTCTGTGGGTGTCTCTGGGTCACTATGGTCTCTGTGGTCTCTGTGGGTGTCTCTAGGTCACTATGGTCTCTGTGGTCTCTACGGGTCTCCCAAGTTGCCAAGTCAACTGAAACCAGACTGGCCCCCTTTTGCTGTCCATCTTGGCTGTCTTGTCTCCTCAAGGTTACAGCTGGTGCTGTAAAACTTCTGATCTCGGCATTTGATGAGGTTCTGGTTTTTCTTAACACAACTGGTTACATGTGGCTCTAAACTAGATACTCATTATGTGCCTTCAAGTGTTAGTTCATTAGTAGGCCCTTATTATGTGGTTGGTTAACCCTGAAAATGTTAGCTCCCTCTATCAGTATAACCTCATAAACAAGTTTCAGAACTTTTTACATAGAACTTACCCACCTTTTCCTTTTTCCAGGTTCAGAGCCCGAGCCTCATTTGGTTGTATCTGTAAACATCAAACATCTCAGCACGAATCACAACTGCATTTCTCACGACAGAAGTGCCTGAACTCCACAGCTTACCTGGCAGTGCAGAGAGCAGGAAGTGTGGTGAGTCCTGGGCCCTTGGGGACATTTCCCCCTGTTTTGTGTCCCAGTCCCTCCCTGCTCCCTCCTCTTTCCCACTGTGCCCTTCTTCCTCTTCATCTCTTCTCCCTCTGTCCCTCTGCTGCTTCCTCACCTATTCCTCCACCCTTCTGAATCTCTGTGCAGGGTTTCTCGTGTCTCCCTCTCCGTCTCCACCCCTCTGTGTTCTCACCATCCCTGGTTTCTCTTTGTCGTCATTCTGGTCTGTTGCTCTGTCCTGCTCCGTGCCCCATCATTTCTCACTGTATCCCTCTGTCCTGCTCCCTGCGCCTATTCCTGCCCCTCTTCTTTTTCACTCCCTCTCCATCTTGCTGCCCACCCCAGGATTTTTTCCCAATCTCTATTGTACCCCCAACCCTTATTTTTCTTTCTCTCTCCTGCTCCCTCTCCGTCTTTCTGCCTGTCTTCCCTTTCCCTGCTGCTTCTTTCTCCATCTCTGTCCAGATTACTGCCCCTTTTCCTTCTTGATGTCTTTCTGTCCCGTTTGTCTTTCTGTCTTCCTTGCCAGTTCCCGGCCCCATCCCTTCTCACTATATCTCCCCTGTCCAGCTGGCTCTGCCTTTTCTTTGTCTTCTCTTCCTCTTTCCTGCTCCTCAGCCCTCTTTTCCTCTTCCTCCAGCTCATTGCTGCATGTTTTCCCTTTCCAGTCCCTTCATTTTGATCTGAACTTTGCTTTGTTTCTCAGTCCCTTTGTTCCGTTCCCTGCCTTTCTTTTTGTCTCTCCATCTGTCCATCCCCCTCCCTGTCTTTCTCTACCCCCTTCCTGCTTCTCCTCCTCCCCACTCCCCATCCCTCAGCCCTGCTGTTTCTTCCTTCCTGTCCCATCACGGCTCCTTGTCCCTTTTTGCCTTGATCTCTCCATCTCTCCATCCTTTTCCCTGTGTGTTTCTTTCTCTCTGGGCTCCTCTGTCTTCTCTCTTGTCTCATTTGTCTCTTTCTTGTCCTCTGTCCTTCTCCCCAGCAGCTTCAACTGAATGACCAGGTGTCCGTGCACTCTGGTGTTTCCTCATCCCTGCCCTGGGGAAGATCTGTGTCTGTAGGGCTGGGGATCATTTAGGAGCTGGTGTCCTTGTGCAGACGGCAGAGCCGGGTGCAGTTGTGGCAGAGGTTGTTCTCAGCTGCTGCTCTGTGCAGCTTGGTTCAAGAGCCAGCTGGGGGCTTCTTTGGAAGGGAGGTTTCTTGTTCTGTGCTCACTGCTCCTCGGGACCCTGCACAGGAGCGCTGTTGGGGTCTGCAGGGACGGGTGGGACCTGCTGTGACTCCTGGTGAATGTGAACTCAACTTGTCCTGATGGCCTCGAATGAAACCAGACTGACTGTAGGTGGTTTTCTTGCCTGTTTCAGTTCCAAACTACATGTTTGGCACTAAAAAACATGAGACTTCGTGCTGTTTTTCGGACGTCAGTGGCTGCGGATCAGCTGAGAACATCACTGCCTTAGGTACCAGGGCAGGTGGTCTGTGATCAGGGCTGTGGACTTGAATGGCCGTGCTTTCATGAACGTTTTCTGGTCTTGCCATTTCACAGCCCTTCCTTCTCCTGGAAATTTAAGCCAGCATTTCTTATCCTGAGGTTCAGACGGGAGTTGGACTTACTGTTGAAGGGCTGATATAATGTGCTCCCTGAGGAGCACATCTTGCTTTTTTGTTGTTGTTTTCCAACACCGTCTGAACTTTGGTCAGCAAGAGGAAGAGTGGTGACAGAGTCTGTTATCTGAGAGTAACGTGTTCCTGTACCTTTCCCGTCGTTCTGTGGTGAAGGATTCCTTCCCTTGCAGAGAGGACTGCGAGACCCGCTCCTGTCAGAACTGAACCGTCTGGAGAACCTGCCTGTGAGAGTTTGCCACGGAGAAGCTGTGTGCCCGAGAGTCGGTCCAGTGAAGAACCCGATTGAACAACCAGCGGGGGGGATCAAGCTGCCCAGGTTAAAGTGGCTGAGATAGATTTGCACTGGCAAGATGAAGGTGAATTATTGGTGGCTCATTGGGCCCCAGGTCATCGAGGAAGAGATGCAACACATAGATGGGCTCGTGGTTGAGGGGTGGACTTGACCATGGACTTAACAGGTTATCCACCATTGTGAAACATGCGCTACGATCAAGCAAGCCAAGCAGTCAAAGCCTGTGTGATATGGGGGATGATGACTGAAGTGTCTATATCACAGAGCCACAATCTCACCACGGCGAGAGCTCTGTGCTTACACTTATTTAGCAGGGAGAGCTCACAGTGGCTCATCCAGGCTGTTGTGAATGAAGTGATAGACTCGTAGTCACATTGCACACAGTAGGAAAAGTGTCTGAGACTTGTACGCCCACAAGTTCCTGGTGTTCATCTGCTCTTCTGCTTCCCTGTGGGTCTCCTGGCAGGAGTTCTTGGCCTGGGTACGGCTCAGGCCCTTCCCTCCTCCGGAGCCTGGACGAAACTGCTGTGGGTTTGGCTGGCAGTGATTGGGGGATCGAGTGCATCTGCCACCCCTGGCAGCCCAGAGAGAACTGAGCCAGACAACGGGACTCCTTTCCGCAACATCCCCATAGATGGATGCTCCTGGAGCAAGGAGATGGCATTGAGTAGGTCTGTGACATCCCCACCATGCACCAGCCGCTGGGGAAATGGAGCGGTGCAGCAGACTGTTCAAGACTGTGCTCAGAGCAATGGGTGCTGGAACTTTTAGAAACTGGGATGGAAATTTAGCAGCCATGTGCCCAGGGCTGAGCTGGCCTGAGCCTCCCAAGGGGACCTCCTGACCCTCCCCACCCAGGCACAGGGTCACAGTGGGGCCCTTTGTGACCTCACTTGGTGACACCCACTGCCCCGCATGTGATCCGTGCAGCTGCAGCCCCAGCCCACACTGTCCAACAGGACGGTGACGAGACAGGGTGCGAGCACGGAGCCGGCGAGAGCCCCGAGCGTAGCCCACGTCTGTCAGAGAACCAGAGAATCTTCTTGGTTGGAAGCGACCCTTAAGATCATCGAGTCCAACCACAGCCCAGCTCTAGCTGCCCCCGGCAGACTTGGAGCAAGGAGCTCCTGAGCTCACGTCTTTCCCCGACGAGGAGCACACGGGCACATCCCACACCCTTCACCGCTGCCTCTGGCAGAGCTGCAACACCGAGGCATTTTGACAAAGCGTCCGCCTTCCCCATTTTTCGTCCTTCCCTTTGTCTGAAAAATGGCAGGAAGACCCCCCATCCGCCCTAGGCTGGCCTGGCAGGAGAGACCCCCCAGCCGCCCCAGGGTGGCCTGGCAGGAGGAGGTTGGGGCTCCCCAGGAGGTCACATCTCCACCGCAGCCCAACCAGGTGGATGTGGCACAGCCACCGCAGATCGGTGAGTGAGGGGCCCTGGTTGTTGGGCAGGGTGGGGCCCAGCGATCGCTCCCCGCTCGACACCAGGGTCACGGTTCCCCACACGCTGGCAGGGGGTTCCATGGGTGGTGATTATGCTGCCTGAAGCCCAGGGCTGCTCGGAGCTGGGAGCCGGCCCCAGCACAGCCTCTGCGGGCAGAGGGGACCCAGCTCCTGCTGCAGGGCACGGGCAGCGAGAGGCAGCTGGGCGGGCAGGAGGCAGCCGTGCTGCGGGACGGGGACCTTTCCTGCCCGTCTGAAGCGAGTTCCTCACCCGCTGCACTGGGCGCTTTCCCCGTCCTGCCTGGCTCCAGCATCGCAGCCCGTCTGCCGGGCACCCTGCAGCCCTGACACGCACGGGGAGACTGTGCCGGGGCAGTGGGCACTGGGATGGACATGGGGCAGAGCTCCTTCTGCTCTGTCCTGCCTGCAAACCCTCTCTGCAGCCCTCCCTGCTCTCCCCCTTTATTAGATGCCGATTCGTTACCCGTGAATGGATTTCTAAGGGGATACATGGACTCCATCGTGTCCTTTCTCGGCAGCCCAGAAAAGGTAACCGCAGCCGCTTTAAAGGCGGCTGTGCCGGCGTCTGCTGACAGGGGCTCTGCTGCGGGGTGCTGGAGGGTGCTGGCTGGGCAGAGCTGCTGCTCCCAGGTCTCTAATTGGCACTGCACCCCCATGCTGCGGTGCTGCTGGCCGCGTGTCCCCATCTCACGCTCCCTGTTTGCCTCTCTGCTCCCTGGCTGCCAGGAGGAGAGCCACAAGATCGGGTTTCTCATGGACATCCGTGACCTGTGCGACACCAGCAGGTGCCAGCGCTCCCCAATGGGCCTAGATGTCTTCTGCCGGAGATACGAGCTGGCGGAGAATATCGAGGTGAGGGGATACCCAGCAGCGCTGGGGAAGGGGTCGAGGACTCTGGCACCGGCACCCTGTGAGGACAGCGCTGGGCAGGGCTGGGGGCTGGTGGCGCTGGGTGCTGGCAGCTGCAGGTCCCATCCCGGCTGTGCTCTGCAGGTGCTGCTGGAAAAGGAGCCCAGGGACCAACTGCGCACGGCGCTGCGGCAGATCGCCATGCGTGCCATTGCCGAACTGAGGTACCTGCCCATCCCTCCTGGGGTCGCCTGCACGAGGCCTCGAGGCGCTGCTCCAGGTACCAGCGTGCGGCTGGCTGCTCTCTCTCTTTGCAGCGCAGTGGAGAGGGTGCTGGAGGGCAAGGAGACAAGGCTGCTCCAAGCCTGCTTCTCCAGTGTCTTCTCGCTTCCACCAGAAGTGGAGGACATGGACCGTTACCTCTACTTAGAAGTAAGTGCTGCGTGAGCTACAGGAGCCCCCGGTCCCTCTGTCTGCTCCCGTACCACCCCGTGTCGTGATATAACCAGAGACCCAAGGCAGGGCAGGTTCTCAGCTCTGCTGTCCCACCGTCATCCCTTCATCCCCTGCCTGTGGGTCTGGCCACGTCCAGTTTCGCAGGCTGCTCTGCCCATAGCAGGTTATTTGCCCCTGGGTCTCTCCCAGGCACAGCGCAGCAGCGCGGGAGTTGTCCCTCGGTGCTGGGAGTTCACATCAGTCTCCTGGGAATGAGAGGGATGGCTGGAAACGTGATCACAACCCGTTGTCTTCTTGCAGACTATGCGGTCCATGGACAACATGCTGCAGGCGTTGCTCCTCAACTCTCGTGCCTCCAGAGTCAGCGAGCTGCTGCAGAATATCTTCCAGGTCTGGGTGTGCGAAGTTTGGGCTTCACAAGGGCTGTTCCTCACCCTGGGGATGGGGTGTCCACTCTGGAGGTGACAGTCCCACCCGGTGCCGTGCAGAGAGCGCTGCCGGGAGGGTGCCCACCTCCCCGGGGAACCAGGGGCTGCCCTCCAGGCTCTTCCGCAGCACAGTGGCCGCAGAGGGTGGCATCTGCCTTCCTGCCTGGCCATGGGGCTGGCCTGGGGCATTTGTCCCAAACCTGCCAGGGACCCCAGGGCAAGAACCTCAATACAGGCTTTGGTTGAGTCCTGGGGAATCTTTAATGGAGTGGGCCAGTCCAGCACAGGCATTGAGCGGTGCTGCTTCTGCTGGAGCGGTGGCTGCTCCCAGGGCTCACCAGCAGCTTCTCTCTCCCCAGATGCTCCTGACTCTGAGCAGCTCCGAGAGAGAACATGTGCGGCAGAGGGCCGTGGGGAGGATTGAGGGGCTGAGCTTCGTGTTGGCTGAGAATCCCACACTGGAGGTAAGGAGCCAGGCACCCTCCGGCCAGAGCGTCTGCCCTTCCCTGCACCCCAGAGCAGCCTGCAGCTCTCCCCACGCGGGGCCGTTGCCCACCCAGCTGCTTTGGGAGCTGTGAGCGGCACGGCCCTGGACAGTCCTGCCTGCCCACGGAGCCCTGGGCACACGCTTGGGTTCAGGGCTTTGGCACAGCCGCCTGTCCTCAACCCTCCTGCTCTTCTGTCTCCCTCGCCCAGGCCTGGTGCCGCTCTAGGACAGACATACACGGCCCTGTCAGCTATAGAGACATCCAGATCCCAGTGCTGGGACAGCTGCTGGGGCATCTCCTCCTTTCCCAACATTCCTGGGAAGAGGCAAGAACTCTGGCTCGAGATGCAGTGCAGCACCTCGCTGTCTTCCTGGCTGGACAAAACAGTAAGAGAAGTTGTGTTGGGGTCGATCCCTCTACACACAGACATCTCCCGATGGGTCTGCTCCTGTTCCTGTTCCTCACCTCCTTTGTCCTTCCCAGCTGCTTCCCATAGCATCCCAGCTGCCATTTTGCTGCAGCAGCTGAGCGCTCTCCCAAAGTCTGGGATCTGTTCTCTGCTGCTCTCCTTCCTCCCTCCTTTCGGGATCCTGAAGCCCGCTGTTTCGTGGTTCCCAGACCCAAACATACGGCTGATTGCCATGACCCAAAGCCATGGTTGTCCTGCCAGTGAAGAGCAGGTCTACCTCTGAGTCCTCCTGGCTAGAGCTTCCAGTGCTTGGAGCAAGAAGCTGTTCCTGATGCCCTCCAGAATTCTCCTTGACCACTTATGCCCTGCCATCATGAAGGCAGATCTTGGGGTGCTTTGGGAAGCTTGCTGACAAAGCTGCTGTGCTTTACTGAGTTCTCTATGTTTCCCCACTGTTTAGACAGGAGCAATCAAGCACGACAGCCCTACTTGGAAGATCCCGACAGCTCCTCTGAGGATTGGCTAAAACCCAACATCATGGTAAAGAGCTCTTGCTGGCACTCTTGTTGGTGGCACCAGCAGGGGACTTGTGTGAGCAAAGGTCTCCACAATCAGGGGGCTGGCATGGCCTCTCTGTCCCTGCTGAGAGGGTTCCTGCTGTCCCCGAGCAGGGACGATGCGAGGGCTGCTCTCCAGTGTCCCAGCAGCAGCCCCAGCCCTGCTGGCCACCAGCCCTGGTTCACGGCAGGGCCAGCACCCTGTGCCCATGAGCCCAACCCTCCCCCCTCTCCCCGGGCCTCTCTTCTCCTCCTCCCCAGCAGTCGCTGCCGCCCCTGCTGCCAGCTTTGCTGCGGGCACTGCCGCAGCACTGCCGGGCGTCTCTGCAGGGCTGCTGGCACTGCCCGGCTACGCAGCAGCACCGGGGCACTCGGTGTGACTTGGCTTCACTGCCTCCCTTCCTCCCTTAGCTCTTTGCAGAATACCTCCAGCCTTCTGAGAGGACAGACATGGTCCTGGTGTTCACTGAGGCAATGACAGACTCCAGCGCCTTTGACAAGGAGGTGGCCAGAAACATGCTGGACATGGTCAAGAGAAACTGTGATTTCTGGCTGGTGGATGTAAGTGGCCTTTGGCTGGATTGCCCTTTGGCCCTGTCAGGCCTTGTTCCTCCCTCCAACAATCCCTTCCTCTCAAATCCCGGTGTCTCGGACACCTGAAGCCACCTGAAGGCGGCAGAGAGGGATGGGAAGGGCAGCTGAGGAAATGGCTGCACTCCAGTGGCAGCACCATCCTCTCACCTGTGTCTCCTCCAGGTGCCAAAGATCACGAGCTGCATCCACAAAACCCTGCAGTGCATCAACACGGCACCAGCCCGACAGAGCGTGGAGTCTCTAATTGTCTGGATGGCTGACAAATGCCCTGGGGAGGTGGTGTCTACGCTGCTGACAATCGCACCACCAGGAGACAGGTACTGGCCCCAAAAGCCATGAGGGCTTGTTCCCTGTGGGGAGAGGGGCCCAGAGACGCTCTGGCTGCCAGCGCCAAGGGATCCTGCAGGACACCCCTGAGGAGCAGGACCCTCCATCCCACCACGCTTTCCAGCGCTGGGGGTCAGCCAGGCCCGCAGCAGCCACAGCTGAGCAAGCCAGCCCAGAGCCCCCCACTGCGCTCCTGCCAGCCCCACGGGAGCACCAGCTCAGCCTCTGCTGCTGCCCAGGGCATCCCAAGCGTCCTGCAGCGCGGAGCCGGACACGCTGCCGTGGCCCAGGCTGCTCTGCTGACAGAGCGCTCTCTTGCAGCACTGCCCTGGCACTGTGGGAGGTGATGTTCTCCATGCCCCAGACCCTGCAAAGCGTTTTGAAGGAGCTGCTCATCCAACTCCAGGACCCAAAGAGCAGGCTCTTCTGCACGTACGTGGAGGACCACTGCCTCGTTAGCTTGGCTGTGAGTGACCGGAAAAACACCCTGGTGCCCTTGGCCTGGGCTGCCCTGGGAACCAGGAGCTGCACGGTGCCAGGAGCCCCCGCGGCTCTGCCGGTCGCTCACTGCTGGCTTGCTTTCAGATGCTGGCCGGCAGTGATCTGGGAGATCAGGAGTTTGCTCTGCTCTACATGGCCTTCAGGTTTCTGAAGGAAGAAAGTCCGGCCATGCACTCCCTGGTGCTCACGGGCATCATGACGCTGTCACAGACAGACGAGATGGTGAGCGGGGTGTCACCAAGGGCAGCCATGGTGGCTGCTCCAAAGGCCCTTCCTGCCATGGTGGGGCCTGGGGGCTGCCTGGGGAGCTCTCCACACATGGACCTGGTCCCAAAAGGGCAACTCTCTTCTTGGTACAGGCAAGGAAAATGAAGGTCATGCTGCCAGACCTGATGTGGGTCCTGCAGTGCGGCAACAAGGCCATCAAGATCAAGGCTCTGGCCATCTTCAGAACCGTGATGGCTCAGCTGCAGAGGGAGGAGGCCAGCCCCATCGCCGTGACGCTGGCAGGATTTCTCCTGCCCCTCTTTGATGACGTAAGACTGATGTATAAGGCTGATGTATAAGGCTGATGTATAAGGCTGATGTATAAGGCTGATGTATAAGGCTGATGTATAAGGCTGATGTATAAGGCTGATGTATAAGACTGATGTATAAGGCTGATGTATAAGGCTGATGTACAAGGCTGATGGATAAGCCTGAGCCCCGCGGGTGGGCACTGGACAATGACAGCTGCCCTTCAGCCCAGCCACTCAAAGCAGGGGCTTCTCTCCTTTCTCCCAGGGCTCTTGTGGGATGGTTTCTGCGTTCTGCAGCCCAGCCCAGCTTCTCCCTGCCCGCTGCTCCCACAGCTCCTCCCCACCATGGCTGCTGAAGCTGGTGGGAGATGCTGGGACGGCACTTTGAGGCACAGGCACTGCCTGAGCAAGTCCCTTGAGTGGCCCTTCACACACCCAGGGCCGCAGATCTGGCCACAACTGCAGTGTGCACAATGCCACCCTGGAGCGTCTCCCCTACCATCAGCCATGCAGGAGCTTCTGCTCCCTGTGGGCAGAGAGCTGCTGGTGCTCAGGTCCTACTGTGCTGCTCCCTCCCAGGAGCTGAGCCAGCTGAGAGAGAGCTCCATCAGCCTCTTCAGAGACCTGATGAAGATGGTGGTGCGGAACGACAAGAGGGAGATGAAGAACACAGTGCAACGTGGCCTGCTCCCTCTCTTCTTCCGCATGAGTGACCAAGTGCAGAGCGTGGCCAAGGTACAGATTTCAAAGCCGAGCAGTAATGCAGGGAAGAGACCCCTGGGCGTTTGGGCCAGGGCATGTCCCCGCTCCCTAAGGGCAGAATCGCCCCAGGAACAAAGTCCAGAGCAGGGGGACACCAGGTCTCCTGCCCCAACCGTGGTGCCATCTCCCAGCTTCTCCTGTTCCACAGGCCGCTGGGGAAGCCCTCTTCGGTGCAGCAGAGCTGCTCAGGTGGAAACAGCTCAAACAGCTGGTGCAGACAGAGCAGACATGGCGGATTGGAGAGAGCTTGGTGAGGACAACCCCCAAGGCCCAGGGCCCAGGCTGGACGGGGCTGCCCCACATGTCTGTGCTGTGGGCTCTGCAGATGTACCTCCCCTGCTCTGCTGCAGCCCCGAGCTGCATCCTTGTTCCCTGTGCTCAAGAACAGAGCCCCCAGGGCTCTTCCCTCTGCCCCGCAGCCAGCGGGAGGGAGGGCTCTCAGCACCCCTGGGACCCCTCGGCCTGTGTCTCTCTCTCAGCCCCACGGGGCTCCTGGCTGGAACACGGGAATGGCCGGGGGGGAAGGGGAATGTGGGTTCATGGGAGGAGGGACTGGTCCGGCCAGCTGGGGAGGGACAGTGACATGCCCATGCCCTTGTGCTCTCTCCAGCTGGAGCGGGACAGGAGCAGAGCTCAAGAGCTCTTGAGTCAGAGCCTGCCGTACCTGAGGGATGCTCAGGCCAGCTCGCGAGAGGCGGCCGTGAGGTTCATCGGTGAGTCACAGCCCCCAGGTCCCTCTTTCGGCAGCCTGGCCCCAGTCCCCGCCACTGCCCTGGCACAAGGAGCAGCCCTGTGGCTGCCAGAGCCCCGGCTGCCCCGGGCAGGGCCTTGACCTCCCCTCCCAGCCCTGCCCACGCAGGTGGCCTTGGTGGCCGCCTTGCCCGGTGCCACCATCTCGGCTCCTGCTCTCCCCTGGGCTCAGCCCTGGTGAGGGGAGGGAGCAGGGGCTGACGGAACTCTGTGCCCAGGGCTGGCTGCGCGGCCCCTGAGGGACCGAAGGGAGGAGGAGGAGCTGGCTGAGATCTGCAGCGGTGAGTAGGGAGCGTGGTCGGGAGGGGATGCCTGGGGGTCTCTGCAGACGTGGGAGCTCATCTGGGTTCTGCTTCTTTCCCTTGCAGCCCTTCAGCCCTTGGAGCAGGACAGTGAACCCTCCATCTGCTCCCTGGCAGCCCAGACCATCCGCATCCTGGGCAACCCAAGGGAGCAGCCACGATCGCGATGGACCCTGCGAGGCCTGTGCTGCTGGCCCCGCTAAGCCCGGCGGAGGTGCAGCTCTTCTCGGGAGGAGGGCTGGATTTAATAAAGCTGGAGGAGAATGCCAAAGCCCTGGTGTCCTTCAGATGTGCAGCGCCCTGAGCGTGCTGAGCAGACGGTGTCGTTCCTGGGCTCTCCCGCTGCCGCAGGACGTCAGTCCCTCAGCACAGCCTGGTTCCAGGTGTAGTTACGGTGCCGGCAGGCGGGCGCTCGCTGGCCCCCAGGCCCTGCCCTGCAGGGGGAGGCAGAAGGCCGTGCGGGCACGGGGGCAGCAAAGACACGCAGTTTTACAGCAGGGCTGGTCCCAGCGCCCCAGGAGCTGTTTCCCACTGTTTGCCCTCAGCTCCCGCCATCCCCCGAGGGTTTCCACAGCGCCGTTTCAGCGAGACCCTCTGCTCCGGGCTGCCCGGCCTCGTCTCTCACGCTGCCCTCCCCTCCTCGCCAGCAGCTGCCGCCCGGCGCTTTCACCCTGTCCTGGAGCCGCTTTCCCAGCGGCGCTGCCGGGCTGAGCCGGGGCAGTGCGGGTTCACAGAGTCACAGGACGGTTTGGGTTGGAAGGGACCTTCAAAGCTCATCCAGTGCCCCCCCTGCTGTATGGGAACTGTGGAAGAACCGACGCCCTTACGTTCCTTTAACTCTAGAGTGGCAGTCTGGGGGGATTTTGAATGCATTAGCTCTGGTGGATACGGGGGCTGAGGTCACAGTTTTACATAGTGATATTAAGAACAAAGATGCTACATCACAGATTTGTGGTTTGGGGGGACGTCTGAGCCCTGCTCTCCAAGCTGCTGTTCCCCTCACAATCGCAAATCCCAAGCCATCTACTGGAACAGTGTTGATTGCCCCAATTACAGAATATATCCTGGGTATTGATGTCCTACCAGGGCAGACGGTTGGAACCTTAAATGGTCATTTTGCTTTCGGCTCTCTGCGCACAGGATTTGCTATCCGGTCTGTAACTGTCTTGTGTGGATTCCCAAAATGGGATCCTGTTGTGCTGCCTGCACCTGCCAAGGTGGTGACTATAAAACAATATCGCATCCCAGGGGGGAGGAAGAAATTACTGAGACTATTCGGGCACTCCGACAAGTGGGGATCATTAAAGAAACTGTGACGGCTTTCAATAATCCTATCTGGCCTGTTCGAAAAACAGATGGTACTTGGAGAATGACTGTAGACTATAGAGAATTGAATAAAGTCACCCCCCCACACCTTGCAGTTATGGTGCCAGATATGGTTACACTCATAGAAAAAACTGGCAAGAACTTATTGCCATGGAAAATGGTGCTAGACCTTGCTAATGCTTTCTTTTCAATTGCCATTGCCCCAGAGAGTCAGGACCAGTTTGCTTTCACCTGGCAGCAAAAGCAATATAGCTTTCAGGATTCAAGGATACAAGCACAGCCCCTCTATATGCCATCAAACGGTAGCAGCTGACGTAGCACCATGGTCAGGTATCTTACTGTACAACACGATACTGATGATGTCTTGCTCATGGCAGAGTCACAACAAGAAATTGAAGCAGCTGCTGAGTCATTGCAGTCACATTTGCAGAACCAGGCCTGGACAATCAATCCAAGGAAAATACAGGGCCCTAGTACCACTGTACAGTTCTTGGGGGTCGTCTGGCATGGGCAGATTAAGGAAATACCAAATAAAGTGCAGCAGACAGTTCAGCAATTTCCTGCACCAGCCACGGTAGCGCAGTTACAGGCCTTTGTGGGACTTCTGGGGTATTGGAGGACCTTTATCTTGTATTTGGCAATTTTAATGAGGCCTCTGCAGAAACTAACTAGAAAGAAGGCTGTTGGCAGTGACCAACAACAACAAGAAGCTTTTGATGCCTGTCAAAGTGCCTTGATTGAACATGCCCGATCATATACTCCCAGGCAAGGATATCCTTTTGAACTAGAAGTAACAATCTTGGATGATGGAGTCTCTTGGCGATTGTGGCAGACAACTTGACCAAAAAATCAGAAGGAACCCCTAGGGTTTTGGTCTAAAGCACTGCAAGGGTCTGCTACTCATTATACCCCAATGGAAAAACAGATTCTGGCTGTTGTTTGGGCACTGCAGGAAACTGAAAAAATCATGGGTCAAGATAGCGTAACTGTCCACACCCCCATACCAGATGACTCTGTTAGGGCCCATGCAGGAGTAGGTCAGGCAGCTACGCACTGGAAGTGGAACACTCTCTGCAGCAATGATTTTTACCAGGAAACTCACGTGACTGCCCCACATGCCACCCTTCTTGCTACAATATCATTTAATCATGTGCCTGCACTTGGGGAAACTCTTCCCCGGGAGACATCCCAACCTCTCCTGTGGAGGAGGCTCCTCCTTACGACGAGTTAACAGCAGAGCACAAGAAGGATGCCTGGTTTACTGATGGCAGTGCAACATGCACTGCAACTGGACAAAGGCAACGGGGGGCGGTTGCGTATGCTCCTTTACAGAATCACAGAATCCATTGACTGGGTTGGAAAAGACCTCAGAGATCATCAAGTCCAACCCTTGGTCCAACTCCAGTCCGTTTCCTAGATCATGGCACTAAGTGCTATGTCCAATCTCAGTTTAAAGCCGTCCAGGGATGGCGAGTCCACCACCTCCCTGTGCAGCCATTCCAATGCCTGACCACTCTCTCTGCAAAGAATTGCTTTCTAATCTCCAGCCTAAATTTCCCCTGGCAGAGTTGAAGCCCATGGCCCCTTGTCCCATTGCTGACTGCCTGGGAGAAGAGACCAATCCCCACCTGGCTAGAACTTCCCTTCAGGTAGTTCTAGAGAGTGCTGAGCTCAGCTCTAAGCCTCCTCTTCTCCAGACTAAACAAGCCCAGCTCCCTCAGCCTCTCCCCACAGCTCTTGTGTTCAAGTCCCTTCCCCAGTCTTGTTGCTCTTCTCTGCACCCGCTCCAGCACTTCAATCTCTTTCCTGAGCTGAGGGGCCCAGAACTGAACACAACACTCCAGGTGTGGCCTCCCCAATGCAGAGCACAGGGGAAGGATCACTGCCCTTGTCCTGCTGACCACGCTCGTTTGGATACAGGACAGGATACCGTTGGCCTTCTTGGCCACCTGGGCACACTGTTGGCTCATGTTGAGCTTCCTGTCCATTAGCACCCCCAGGTCCCTTTCTGTCTGACTGCTCTCCAGCCACTCTGTGCCCAGCCTGTAGCGCTGCAGGGGGTTGTTGTGACCAAAGTGCAGCACCCGGCATTTGGCCTTATTGAACTTCATCCCATTGGAATCAGCCCATTTTTCCAGTCTATCCAGATCCCTCTGCAGAGCCCTCCTGCCTTCCAGCAGGTCGACACTCCCTCCCAACTTGGTGTCATCAGCAAATTTGCTGATGATGGTCTCAATCCCCTCATCTAAATCATCAATAAAGATGTTAAACAGGACTGGACCCAACACTGACCCCTGGGGAACACCACTAGTGACTGGCCACCAGCTGGATGCAGCCCCATTCACCAGCACTCTCTGGGCCCGGCCCTCCAGCCAGTTCTTAACCCAGCGTAGAGTACACTTGTCCAAGCCATGGGCTACCAGCTTTTGCAAGAGTGTATTATGGGAGACAGTGTCAAAGGCCTTGCTGATGTCCAGATAGACCACATCCACGGCTTTCCCCTCATCCACCAGGTGAGTCACCTGATCATAAAAGGAGATCAGGTTGGTCAGACAGGACCTGCCCCTCCTAAACCCATGCTGGCTGGTCTGATCCCTTGTCCATCCTGAAGGTGCTGTGTGATTCCATTCAGGATGATCTGCTCCATAACCCTGCCAGGCACAGAGGTCAGGATGACAGGCCTGGAGTTGCCAGGGTCAGCTCTGCAGCCCTTTTTGTGGACTGGGGTAACATTGGCCAATTTCCAATCATATGGGACCTCCCCAGTGAGCCAGGACTGTTGGAAGATGATGGAGAGCGTCTTGGCAAGTTCTTCTGCTAGCTCCCTCATCACCCTAGGATGGATCCCATCTGGTCCCATAGACTTGTGAGGATCCAGATGGCTCAGTAAATCACCAACTATTTCCTCCTGGAATACAAGGGGCCTATTTGGCTTCCTATCTCTGCCAAACACCTCCAGAGATGAGTTGTCCTGAGGGCCACCTGTATTACTGGTAAAAACTGAGGCAAAGTAGGTATTAAGTACCTCAGCTTTCTCCTCATCTTTGTTAACTATATTTCCTTCAGAGTCCAACAGAGAATGGAGGTTTTCCTTGCCCCTCCTTTTGTTATTAACATATTTGAAGAAGGACTTTTTATTATCCCTGACAGAATTGGCCAAGTTAACTTCAAATTGCACTTTTGTTTCCCTGATTTTTTTTCTGCATGATCTAGCTATTTCCATAAATTCTTCATAAGTAGCCAGCCCTTTTTTCCACAGTCGGTAAAGTCTCTTTTTATTTCTGATTTCATTCAAAATCTCCCTGTTTAGCCAAGCCGGTTGTCTTCCCCGCCGGCGAGCCTTTCGGCACACTGGTACAGCCTGTTCCTGTGCACTCAAAACCACCTGCTTGAAGCATGTCCAACCCTCCTGGGCCCCCTTGTTTTTAAGCATTGTTTCCCAGGGTATGCTCTGAACTAGACTTCTGAATAGGCAAAAATCTGCCCTCCGGAAGTCCAGTGTAGAGGTTTTGTTAATGGTTCTCCCTGCATCTCTGAGTATTGAAAATTCTATTATTTCATGGTCGCTATGCCCCAGGCGGCCTCCAACCACTACATCTCCCACCAGCCCTTTTCTGTTTGTAAACAGTAGGTCTAGCGGGGTCTTGCCCCTGGTGGGCTCATTTACCAGCTGATGAAGGAAATTGTCCTCTATACACTCTAGGAACTTCCTAGACTGCCTCTTCTGTGCAGTACTGAGCTCCCAGCAGATATCCGGCAGGTTAAAGTCACCCACAAGAACAAGGGCCGTCGATTTTGAGACATCTGCCAGCTGCTTGTAGAATAATTCATCTCCTTCATCGTCCTGGTTGGGCGGTCTAGAACAGACACCCACGAGGATGTCAGCCTTGTTGGACTTCCCTCTGATTCTGGTCCACAGGCACTCAACCTTGTCACTGCTGACCTCAAGTTTAACAGAGCCGAGTGACTCTCTAACATATAAAGCCACCCCTCCACCTCTCCTACCCTGCCTATCTTTTCTGAACAGCTTGTAACCACACATAGCAGCACTCCAGTCATATGAGTCATCCCACCATGTTTCTGTGATGGCAACTATGTCATAGCTTTCCTGCTGCACGATGGCTTCCAGCTCCTCTTGTTTGTTGCCCATACTGCGTGCATTAGTGTACATGCACTTCAAGTGGGCTGCTGATTTGCCTCTTAATTCGGGCTTTCCATCCGTAGGCTGATCTTTGGAGAGCCCAGTTTCAATCCCTTCCCCCTTCAAACCTCCATCCCCCTTCAAACCTCCTGATCAGCCCTGCCAACTTATGGGCTATAGTCCTCTTGCTCTCCCTAGAAGGATGAAGCCCATCTGATTTGAGGAGACTGGGTACCACGGAGCTTGCCCCATGGTCAAAAAACCCAAAATTTTGACGGTGACACCAATCCTTAAGCCACCTGTTGATGAGATGGGCTTTTCTGCTCCTCTCTTTATTTAGTTCCTCATCCATCCCAGATAGCACAGAAACTGAGGCAAATATCACTTGTGCTCCCATCCCATGAACTGAACGACCCAGTGCTTTAAAGTCTTTTTTAATTATCTTGATACTTCTTCTGTTGATGTCCTCGCTGCCAGCTTGGACTGCTAACAGGGGATAGTAGTCTGAGGGCTGAATCAGCTCCGGAAGTCTTCTATTAATGTCCCTCACCCCAGCCCCAGGAAGGCAGCAGACCTCCCTGTGGGATGGGTCTGGGCGACATATAGGGCCCTCTCTTCCCCTCAGAAGAGAGTCACCAACTACTACCACTCTTCTTTTTTTTTTTTTTTTCTTCCTACAGCTGCAGTTGTGATTCTTTTTGTTGATGAGGTCCATCCAGAGGGCTCTCCAGGTGGATCTTCTTGGCTGTCCTCTGCCTCATTTTTTCTAAACCCACAAGTTTCTCTCTTCCATTTCAGTTCTCTCCCTTATCCCACCTCGGGACTGGGAGCAGGATGTGAGCAGCTCTCACGGTCTTGGTTGGTGGCTGTAGTAAAACCATGTCAAGAAAGGGCAGTAGTAGCTTCAGAAATCTCGAAAATCACTTTCCAAGATGGTGTCAATTTTTAATTTTTTTTTTTTTTTGGTAGAGGGAACAGCATGAGAAAGGAAAACCATCAGAAACTGCAGCTCTGGAGGTCCAGAGTGGAGTCAGGATAAAGAAATGTCATTCTGAGCGCAGTGCTGTGGTCATTCAGAGCGACTCTGGATCAGGCATGACTTTGTGTTTCAAGAACAGCTGGTGAGGATGGAGAGACAGCAGCACAGGTGGGGACACACTGAGCTGAGAACAAGGTGGGGAAGCACATGGGGTGTCTGCAGCCTGTGGGGAAACAGCCACAGGCCTGGGACAGTGCAGGATGGACCATGGTGGACATGGTGGAGATGGCCAAGAGTGCTGGCAAGGCTGAATGTCCCTGAAAGAGTCAAGGTCTTTGTCCCCTTGGCTATGGCTGATGTCCCTGCCTGCGAGGCCTAAGAGGAGACACATGGTTGTCATGGCCATGGCACCGCATTGCTTCCTTGCACCCCCAGGGAGTGTCACACCATTGTCCTGCACTGGGCATCACACCCCCCACAGCCCCAGGAAGAACCTGACCCACATGTGAGGGACAGGATCTCCCTTCCCAGGGGCAGGGGCTCAAGGCTTGGCCATTGTCCTTCATCAGACAAACCAAGGGCTTTCTCAGCATCAGAGCTGCTGCACTTTGCCTTTGCCTGATGCAATCACTGCCTCCAATTATCTGCTCTAAGGAGTCCCTGGGGAGGCTTTGTCAGTAACAGCCCTCAGTGGGGCCCATTAATGCTTCAAGGTACTTTGGAGTTTGTTCTGGCTTGGACTTCTTGAGCAGATTCTTCAGCCTGTCCTTGGTATCTGAGGTTCATGGACTCAGCACCAAATACGCCACGGGGCTCATTAAAACACAGAAAGCCCTAACGAGCTATGTTTCTTTCTGTAATTTCCTTCAAATCTTCCAGACTTGTAGAACTAACTGGAGAGGTTTCAATGGGACACTTGCTGATGAAGATTTCAAAGAAGATTTCATAAAGGAGGTTTTTTTCTTTCCAGGGTATTTTCTATCATTTTTCAGTGTATGGAAGAAGTGACAGCAGCATTCTACACTGGACATTGATCCCGAGGGTCTCCTGAAGACACCTGGACAGGCAGGAGAACAGTCCTTGAGGCTGGACACTGTATGGACAATCTGGCTCCTCACCCCCACCCCCAGTCTGCCGGTTCCCTCATTGGCCACCAGAGATTGCATCACTTTTCCTACATCAGACTTCTCCACTGAGCTCTGCAGGAGATGCTGCAGCTCCTGTGCACCAGCTCCACCTGCTCTCCTGGGCAAACACTGCACAGTTCAATAAACAGCAAAACACTTTCCTCAGCTGTGTGTGTAAGCTGGATCTGGTGAGGTCCAGCACCCACAAGGGACACCCACACAAGAACTGGTTTAGACAGAGAGATAGGAGAGGATAGAAATAAACACAATGAACGTGTTGACTGCCATGTTAATTAGAGCTCTGAAGAATGGGGCAAGTTTGTAACTCCCTGAAGCTCAAAGCAGAAACCAGACAGCTGAGAGGCCACTGAGTGACCAAAGAGCAAGTGGAGGAGAAACCTGAGAGCACTGGGAAGGGCAAACGTCCAGACAGTGCTGGAAAGTTGTCCCTGGACAGGGACATTTAATCAGGAGAGGTGGGAACTCCTGAATGACGAGGGAGATGAAATACTAGAGTGTTGGTAATAGAAGTACAGGGGAAGACAAACGTGTGTTCTCCTTCCCTTATTAAACTTCCCCATAATTCCCTTTTTGGATTTTTTCTTTTAAATTTTAATATGTTAAAAAAACAACTAAACAAAAATCTCCAATTAAAGAAAATAACAAACCAAACAAAATAAACAAAACCACCCACAAAACCAAAGCAAAACAAAAACCAAACCAACCAACCAAGAACAACAACCAAAACCAAACCCCAAACCAACCAATGAACCAAACAAACAAAAATCCCAAAACAAAAAAGCAACAGCAAAAAAGTGCACGTTTCCAGACAGACATCAGTCATCAGCTGTCTCACCATAAACAGCCAGGGCCATTTTAGGGGCCCAGTGTACCTGAGGTGCTGGCCTGGGATTGGCATCTCTCACACAGGACCTGGGGAGACCAGAGCACCTTGCAGTGCAGGTGGAGCCTGGGCAGGGGTTCTCGGGGCATCTACACTGGCACCAGGTGTTTGTGTCCCTGGAGCTGAAGACATTTGTGTCCTAAAGCCAGCCCCAGTTCTGGAGAACTCTTTCCTTTTCAAAGAAAAGAGACTCCCCTACAAAGACGTTAAAATAAATAAATAAATAAATAAATAAATAAATAAATAAATAAATAAATAAATAAATAAATAAGCAAATATATAAATACAGAAATAAATATGTATGTAAATAAATAAATAAGTAAATAAGTAAAACAGCAAATAAATAAGTAAATAAGTAAATAAATAAAGCAGTAAGTAAATAAATAAGTATGTAAATAAGTATGTCAATAAGTAAGTAAATAAGTAAATAAGTAAATAAATACATAAATACATAAATACATACATTAATAAATAGAAAGAAAGGAAGAAAGAAAGAAAGAAAGAAAGAAAGAAAGAAAGAAAGAAAGAAAGAAAGAAAGAAAGAAAGAAAGAAAGAAAGAAAGAAAGAAAGAAAGAAAGAGAAAGAAAGAAAGAAAGAAAGAAAAAGAAAGAAAGAAAGAAAGAAAGAAAGACGCCTTCCTTTGCTTTGGATCTTTGTCTTCAGTTCTTATTTTAATATCCATTGACATCAACTGGCATCTGATGGGCCTGCAGGCATGAAGCCAAGATCATGTTGTGTCTTGCACAGCGCCCCATGCCCTCTGAACCTTCCCTGCCCAGGACTCCTCACACGTTGCCCAGAGCGAGTCACACTGAGGTGTTGGCTGGTTCAATGGCTGAGATGTTGGTTTAGATGGTCACCTACAGCACAGGTGGATCCTGCCCCATCATCACCTGCTCTGCTCTAGTCTGAAACAGAGCCCAACATCACAATGGGATCATGAGAGAACTGAGGTTGAAGGGACCTCAGGAGTCTGCAGTCCAACCTGTCACCAACTGGGTCACACCAAGGTGTTCAAGCCTTGATTCAATCAGAGCTTTAGCAGGACTGGAGAAGTGATCATCCCTTTGTACTGGGCACTGGTGAGGCTGCACCTTGAATCCTGGGGTCAGTTTTAGGCCCCTCATGGCAAGGAAGACATTGAGGTGCTGGAGAGAGTTCAGAGGAGGGTGACAAGGTTGATGAAGGGTCTGGAGCACCAGTCTTACGAGGAGCGGTTGAGGGAGCTGGGGCTGTTCAGCCTTGAGAACAGGAGGCTGAGGAGAGACCTTATTATCTCCCAAGTAGCAAGTGATAGGACAAGAGGAAATGGCCTCAAGTTGCACACGCGGAGGTTTAGATTGGATATGGGGAAGAAATTCTTCAGGGAAAGGGTTTTGAAGCAATGGAACAGACTGCCCAGTGAGGTTGTGGAGTCACCATCACTGAAGGTGTTTAAAACACAGATAGGTGGGGCTCTTAGAGGCACAGTTTAGTGCCAGATTTAGGTTAGGGTTGGATTTGATGATCTTAAGGGTCTCTTCCAGCCACAATTATTCTATGATTCCATGATAAGTCATTTTTGATATTTTCTTTCTCAGAGGACCATGCAGCCTCCCTGAGAGCCAGGACTTTTCTGAGGTGTTGGAGAGACGTCTCACGGTCACACCAGCCAGTTCCACCAGTCCCTGTCTGTCTCTTCCCAGACCAAACCTTTTCTCCATATCCCAACCTTCCAGGTGAGTTTCTGGGACGCAGCAAATGCTGTGCTGGTCTTCTGGGCTTGTTCAGAAGAGAGCAGCTTGCCAACATGTTGATGGACTCTCTGTGCACCTCAAAGCTTTCCTGACCATTTTTCTCCAAGCTCCAGTTGCACCCAACCTTTCTGGTCCTTGAGCTGTACATGAGGGGATTGAGCAGGGATGTGGGGAAGGTGTAGAAAAAAGGCTTTGTCAAACTGTCTCGGGAGGGCTGTTCTGGGCATCCCACAGTCCAGGATGAGGGTGCTGGAGAAAACAGTGGCACAGGTGAGGTGAGAGGTCCAGGAGGAGAAGGCCTTGTGCCTGTCTACACTGGGGTAGAGAGCAGTGATGCATTCATGGGATGCCCATGTGAACAGGAAGGGGACAAATGGCTCCAGGGGACAAAATGCCTTCCAGCCAGTTCTTTACCCATCACAGATACACCATCCAGGCCATGAGCTGCAGCTTCTCCAGGAGATGCTGTAGGATACGGTGTCAAAGGCTTTACTGCAGTCTAAGGACACAACACCCACAGCCCGTGTGGGGGATTCACTCCCCACGACAGACTTTCCCTCATCTGCTCAGCCGGTCACCTTGTCACAGAAGGAGATCAGGCTGGTCAAGCAGGACCTGCCTTTCATCCAGCCATGCTGATTGGGCCCGATTGCTCGTCTCGTCTGTGTGACCTCACAGTCCTTTCCCAGCCCTGTTCCTGCTGTTGGCCAATCCCCTGCAGAGGCAGAAGTGACCTCACAGTGCCCTCCACAGCCATTGGTTCCTACTGGACTATGAGTTCCTGAGACACAAGTGACCACACGACATCGTACCCACCATCACCCTCCTTGTGGTCCAGTGTGTGAGCAGATCAAACTAAGCTGCTTTCATCAAATTTATCCAATAGATTTCCTATCAAGGGTTTGAGTGGAGAAACGTTCCTCAGAGGATCTGCTGTATTTACTCTGGGGCATTTTATATCTCCAAGGAAAAGATTCATGGAATCCTACAATAACGCAGGTTGGAAGAGACCCCTGAACACCATCTCTGTCCCACTGACCTTTATGGCACCCCAAGGAATAGCTGATGGATTTGTGCTCCCTTGGGTTCATCTCACCACATGCACACAGTGGACATGCACATGATGTGTATGTTTGCAACTCATCTGCACAATGAAACCATGGACTTTTGACCTAGTATTTCATAGAATCATACAATGTCCTGAGTTGGAAGGTCCCACAAGGATCATGGAGTCCAACTGCTGTCCCTGCACAGGACACCCCACAGGTCACCCCGTGTGTCTGAGGACGTTGTCCAGTCTCTTGTTGAACACTGTCAGGTTGGGGCCTTGACACCTCCTTGGGGAGCCTGTTCAGTGTCCAGCACCTCTGGGTGAAGAACCTTTTCCTCATGTCCCACTGACCCTCTCCTAGCACATCTTTCTTCCATTCACTTTGGGACTGTCACTGGTCACCACAGAGAACAGATCAGTCCCTTCCCCTCCTTCTCCCCTTGTGAGGAAGCTGTAGCCACCATGAGGTCTCCTTTGAGTCTTTTCTTCAGCTCTGATGCTCAGAAACCCCTTGGTTTGCTTTCTAAAGAAGAAAGGAGGAGCCATGTCCTCCAGGCAATGGGAAGGGGGATCCTGTCCCTCACACACAGCTCGGGGCTCTTCCTGGGACCGTGGGATGTGGGTGTGCAAGGCCCAGGGAAGGACAACACTGGGACAACAACTTCCAGCTTCCCCATGGGGCTGCAAGGAGGTACCGAGGCCCCAGTGCCATGAGGACAACATGTCTTCTCCTGGGCCTCAGTGGCAGAGACAACTGCCCTGGCCAAGGGGACACAGACCTGGGTTCTGTGGGTCCCTTCAGGCCTTACAGCGCCCTTTGCCATCTCCACCACAGGCTGTTCTACACGGTCCTACCCCTGCCCCTCTTTCCCTGCAGGCTGCAGACACCCATCTCGCTTCCCCACCTGCTCTCACCCAGCATTTCTGCACCTTCACTGCTGTGTCTGCACCCTCACTGGCTGCTCTTTGGAACACAAACCATGGGCTGATCCAGCTCCCTCTGGGTCACCTCTTGCCCCACAGCACTGCCCTTCCAGTGACATTTCTTCCTCCTCATATCCATTCCTCACCTTCCAAGTAGACTTCTTTTTTCTCTTTCCTCCTTCTTCCCACTATCAAGAAAAGCTCAACCATCTCACAAACTGCCCTTCATGCAGGGAACCAACCTGTTAGGCTTCTTGTGGTCTTTTACCTGACAGGAGAGAAGTCACCTCACCATCGTCTTCTAAATCCCATGAGTGCTGCTGGTCTTTCAGCTTCTCTGACAGACACGACCATGTCCCTGCTGATGTCCCGTCATGTTCTCAGGTGGGATGGACATGACAACCCGTCTCTCTTCCTGGGTAAGACCTGTGGGCACTTGGGCAGAGGTTCTTTCCCAGCCATGTCCCTGCTGCTGGGCTGGCACCTTCAGACACAGAACTAACCCCACTGTCCCCTTCACAGCCACAGGATTCTGACTGGATTATGAGTGTCTGAGACTCAGCTGACCTCATAATACCGAACCCATCCATCCCCCTCCCCATAGCCCAGGGCCTGACCAGATAACAGTATGCTTGTTGTATCAAATTAAACAAATGTATTTCCCTCTAAATGTTTGAGTAACTATTGTTTTTATGTTGACATCATTTCTATTTCCTCTTCTGCCTCTTTTTTTTTTTCTTTTCTGCAGATATTCTATATTCAAAAACGTGTCCAGGGGAAAGACTCATTGAATCATAGAGTCAGTCAGGTTTGAAGAGAGCCCTGAACATCTTGTTTCACTCTCCTTCCCAAAGCAGGGCGACCAGGTGAGGTTCTTCAAGGTCTTCGCTCAGGTTTGCGTCAACTCCATCACAGCACAGGAGGGAGAATAAAGACCTTCAGCAGTTTTGGCCCAAATGCTGGTCACTGGGGGATGACACACTAACTGCACAGATGACACTGCATCACAGATGATATTTGGGCTTGATGTTTCAGTGAACTTCCCACCAAGCACCCACTTCTTCAGCCCAAACACCATCAATCGGGATATAAGGACACCACAAGAGACCATGTCCAAGGCCTGGCACAATTGCATACACACAACGTGCCTGTCTTTCCCCTGCCCATTTTGGTTCACAAGTCTCTTTCTTGTCCTTCAAGTGCCTGCAGATGGCTGCAGGAGGACTTGTCCCGTCACCTTCCCAGGGACAGAGACAAGCTGACCAGCCTGTGATTCTCCCCATTCTCCTTCCTGCCTTTCTTGAAGATGGGTTTGACGGATGCCAGGACCTCCTGGATTGCACTGTCATTTTGAAAACACAATCCAGAATCACAGGGCAACTGAGGTGAATCTCACTGGGTCAGTGGGGTTTGTTCCCAGAGTCACACACACAAATGTCAGGGTTGTGCCAGGTGTCCATAACTGAGTTGGCTTTGTGGACTCTCATCTGAGGCAAAATCATAGAATCATAGAATACTCTGATAGGAAGAGAGCCTTGGGATCATTGAGTCCAACCATAGCCCAGCTCTCGCACTAAACCATGTCCCTGAGAACCTCGTCTAAACACCTTTAAACCCCTCCAGGGGTGGTGACTCCCCCACTGCCCTGGGCAGCCTGTTCCAATGCCTGACAACCCTTTCCGGGAAATACTTTTTTCCTAATATCCAATCTAAACCTCCCCTGGTGCAAATTACGGCCAATTCCTCCTGTCATATAACTTGCTACTTGGGAGGAGAGACCAAGACCCGCCACATTGCAACCTCCTGACAGGCAGCTGTGGACAGTGAGAAGGTCTCCCCTCAACCTCCTGTTCTCCAGGCTGAACAGCACCAGCTCCCTCAACCGCTCCTCATCACACTTGTGCTCCAGCCCCTCAGCAGCTTTGTCACCTCCTCTGCACTCTCTCTAGTACCTCAATGTCCTTCCTGAGATGAGGGGCCCCAAACTCAACACAGGATTCAAGGTGCGGCCTCACCAGTGCCAAGAGCAGTGGCACAATCACTTCTCTAGTCCTGATGGCCACACTATTCTTGATACAAGCCAGGATGCTGGTGGCCTTTTTGGCCACCTGGAAACATTCTGGCTCATGTTCAGCCATCTATCGCTCAACACCCGCACATCCCTTTCCACCAGGCAGCTTTACAGCCACTCCTCCCTGAGCCTCTAGCCCTGCCTGGGGTTGTTGTGACCCAAGTGTAGGACCCAGCACTTGGCTTTGTTAAGCCTCAGACAATAGGCCTCAGCCCCATGATCCAGCATGTCCAGATCCTTAGGCATGGCCATCCTCATGTCCCACGTCATGAGGAATGGACATGGGGACCTCAGTTCAAGGCAGCACATCCTAGTGCTGTATTCAGGCCTTCATGGAACATGCAAGAATAGCTGATGGTGTCTGTACTGAGTCGGGTTCATCTTATGTACATGATATGCATGCTCATATCTCATCCATACAGTGGAAACATTGGCTTCTGACTTACTCATTCAGTGTCCTTGTGTTGAGGGATGAACAACCTCTCTCAGCTGTGGTGAAGGGCCAGTGCAGGAAAAGGTGGTTATGAGGGGCTGGTCTGTGGTGACTGTTCTGGGCCAGTTTCCCCAGGTTGTCCCATGAACATGGGCACACACTAGCCCCTGCTCTGCTGGTGCTTCAGGGCTCTCCCAGGAGGCCTGGCTGGGAGAGGACACTGCTGTGTGCCAGCCCTGCACACTCACACACTTCAGCCGTTCACTGGTATTTTCTTCTCTGGGGCATTTGCCAGTTCAGCCCTCCCACCCCCTCCTGAATTGTGCCACCCCCCTGCCCTCTCCCCAGCCGAGATGGCAGAGCAGCCACACTGGAACTGGAACTGGTCCCACAGCAGTGGGGACCAGTGAGAATGAAGGACAGCGAGAATGTTCATCCAGCCGGCATGCTGAGTGGGTCTCCAGCACAGGCAGCTCCAGACCCAGCTCCAGACTGGCTCCCCAGGACAGCATGAGGCATTTGGCCTAGGGGATCCTCAGGAAGGTCCTGCTGCCACAGTGCCAGGGCCACCTGCCCCAAGCTGCCACCTGCAGCAAAGGGTTTCTCTTTCCATGTCTTTCCTGCACACATACAGTTCCCCACTCTTCTCCTGGAACATCCCGTCTCCCCACAGAGCCCTTTCCCAAGAGAGCTGAGCTATGCTGTCCTGACCAGCTGTTCCTGCCCCCCTTCTCACGCTCCATACAGCTCCGACCTGGCGGTGCTGCTCTGCAGAGCAAGTGGGCTGTGGTGCCCAGGGCCATGGGGTGAGTCCGCAGATTCACGTTGGTCAGGGTGGGAGGAAGACCCAGCTCAGGGTGGCTCCTGCTCAGTCCCCCTCAGCACACAGACATGGCTCCTGCAGCCCCAGAGATCCCAGAGAGAGGATTCTGGGCAAACAAGTCAGTGCGGGGTCCTTTATTTCATTTTATACACACGGAGAGTATGGGTCCTTATTTACACAAAGACTATGGGACACGCCAGACAGGTAGATATGGACACAGCCATAAGAAGACAAATAATTTTTCTTGTGGATAGCATTAATACAAGAAAGTAAAACAAACACCGAAGAGAAAAAAAACAAACAACAAAAAAACCCACAAAAGCTACAGAACTCAGGTTGAACTAGTACTGCGTTATATTACAAGTGACATGCAGAAGCAGGAGGTCACTTCATTACTGCTTTTGAAAAGCAAAGAGTCATCACTTTCCTTATAGACTCCTTGAGTTCCCTGTTCCTCATGCTGTAGATGAGGGGGTTCACTGCTGGAGGCACCACCGAGTACAGAACTGACACCACCAGATCCAGGGATGGGGAGGAGATGGATGAGGGTTTCAGGTCAGCAAACACGCCAGTGCTGATGAACAGAGAGACCACGGCCAGGTGAGGGAGGCAGGTGGAAAAGGCTTTGTGCCGTCCCTGCTCAGAGGGGATCCTCAGCACGGCCCTCAAGATCTGCACATAGGACACCACAATGAACACAAAACACCCAAATCCTAAGCAGACACTGACCACAAGAAGCCCCATTTCCCTGAGGTAGGAGTGTGAGCAGGAGAGCTTGAGGATCTGGGGGATTTCACAGAAGAACTGGCCCAGGGCATTGCCCTTGCACAGGGGCAGTGAAAATGTATTGGCCGTGTGCAGCAGAGCATTGAGAAACCCAGTGGCCCAGGCAGCTGCTGCCATGTGGACACAAGCTCTGCTGCCCAGGAGGGTCCCGTAGTGCAGGGGTTTGCAGATGGCAACGTAGCGGTCGTAGGACATGACTGTGAGGAGATAAAATTCTGCTGTAATCAAGAAGAGAAACAAAAAGAGCTGTGTTGCACATCCCAAGTAAGAGATGGCCCTGGAATCCCAGAGGGAATTGGCCATGGATTTAGGGACAGTGATGGAGATGGAGCCCAGGTCGAGGAGGGCGAGGTTGAGCAGGAAGAAGTACATGGGGGTGTGGAGGTGCTGGTCCCAGGCTATGGTGGTGATGATGAGGCCGTTGCCCAGGAGGGCAGCCAGGTAGATGCCCAGGAAGAGCCAGAAGTGCAAGAGCTGCAGCTCCCGTGTGTCTGTGAATGGCAGGAGGAGGAACTGGGTGATGGAGCTGCTGTTGGACATTTGCTGCTGATGGTCATGGGAAATCTGTCATAGGAGGAAAAGATAGTGAAGGTTTAGATGAGACTTATCTGGGAATAATCAAAACCATTTCCCACAGACCCTCCCACCCTGTCACACAAAGAGACACTTTTCTTTTTCCAGGAGAATGTCCTGGCTGAGCCCTCGTCGGTGCTTGATGAGTGTGCAATGAAGAGCAGGGTCTCTGCCCAGGGGCTCCTGAGGAGTCAGCCTGACCCTGTGTGATTGGGTGGTCAGGGGCCAGTCCTGGGGTTCAGCTTTGTCAGCTGGAACCGCTCCTGGTGCAGAAGGGACTGTCAGCATCTGTACCCCCAGGCCTGAGAAACTGAGTTGGAGAGGTTTGGTGTTTCTGCAGCTCCTTCTGTCCTCCCACCCTGGGGAGTGTTGTTGGGTGTCAGAAACCCTCAGCATTTCTGCTGCACTCAGGGAGAACAGAGCGAGTCCTGTGAGACCAGAGGATGCCTGTGGGTCAGTGCAGAGTGAGGGCAGCTGCTCTGTCCCTCTGTCTTGCTCCAGCTGCCCTGGGCTGGCACCTTTCTGAGATGGAGCCTGATCACACTCCCATGTTACCCTGAAAAGCCACCAGGCGCTGCTGGGAGCAGAGGGATCCACCTCAGACCACGGCATGTGTCACCCTTTCCGAAGGTCTCAGCACCCCACGCTGAAAAGTCCCACCCCACGCCCAAGAAACATACCTCTCATTCCCCAGCCCCACAGACTGCATTGCCCACAGCCCACAGGTCAGAGCAAAGCTGGGACACGTGTGCCCATGGACACACCTGCAGGAAAGGACCCACAAGATCAGGCTGTGACTCTGCAGCTGAAACTGCCATCCCCAGAGAGCCTGACAGCAAGAACAAGATCCCAACAGCAGTGACCCAGAGCAGGGGAGCAAGAAGGAGAATGCGGTGAGGGTGGGTGTGAGAGAGGCCAGGGCAGAGGCAGCCGGGCACGCAGACAGCGTCACCCTTCCCCAGCTGTGCAGCCACCCCCCAGACACCAACACTGCCGGGCAGCTGCTCTCAGCCCCTGTGCTCTGCAGAGGAACTGGAGCTCTGGCTGCACAGGAGCTGCTTCATGCCTTGGAGCCCCCGGCCCTGAGGGCAGAGGCTTTGCTGGGTGGGACAGGAGGCCAGGGGGCTGCTCACAGGAGGATCTGCACTGCAGGGATCTCAGGCACTTTTCTCTGTTCTCCCTCCCATAACCATTCCGGGTTCAGTTTCCTCTCATTTCTGATCATTTCCCTGCTGCCTGGAGTTTCTCCCCCTGGGAGGTGTTTCCCTGTCCATGTCTCTTCCCTGTCAGTGCTCACAGACCATCCCACCCTCTGTGCCCTCCCCCTGGCCCTACAGATCCTGCCTGTTCACAGGGCACTGCCTGGGGGCATCTTCCTGTCTCAGGCTGGAAAACAGGACAGGTCAGACTAAGGCTGACGGGTCCAGCCAAGGTGATGCAGGTGCTGTGCACAGGCAGAGGGGTGGGGAAGGGATGTCATGAGCCTTCTGGCAGATGTACTGATCACTCACAGTTGCAGTTCAGGAGTCTCAGTGACGTGTTTAAGCATGAGAGCTCATTTTCATTTTATCCTTTCCTGCACCCCTCAGCCCTTGGGAGAGGAAACTGAAAAGACAGGCTCAGGAAAGCTCCTTATCTGTCTGGCAATACTTGCATTGATCTTCTCCTTGAGGCATCCACTTGGAAAAATGCTGGGGGTGATCTGGATGTGTGAGCAACCCTGACCCACACAGCACCCTCTCCACAGCAGAGGCCCCTTTCTTGCCCAATAGGGTTTGCTCCTCCACCACATCTTCTCCCCTCGGTGTTGTTGGGCTCTCCCGGGCAGGCTGAGCGCTGACCCTGGCAGGCGGCAGAGTCCCTGCCCGGCACAGCCCTGGGGTGCAGGGACCCTGCTCTGCAGGACAGCCCTGGGCACCCCTGCCTGCACATTTACATTTACACCCCACAGCCATCCTGGGGAGAACGCAGCATTCACGTCTTGTCACTCTGACAGTGCAGAAGGCAATCCCTGCTCTGCAGCACATCCTCTCCTCTGATCAGAGAATCTCTGAGAGCTGTACTTACATCTCTCGCAGGCTCTGCAATGTGACAGCTTTCTGAGATCCTACCAAGATTTGCAGATGCAATGCCCTGCAGCCACAGGCTTCATATCTGAGAGGATTTCATTTCCAGTGAACTCTCAGCATCCTCCCAGCCCAGGCTGCGTTTCCCTCTCTGCCTGGCTCCTGTGCCCTCGGTGCTGCAGGCAGAGCCCTCAGCCCTGCTGCGTGTGCAGAGGAGCTGCTCCTGGGCAGAGCTGTCTCTCTGCAGTGCTGCCGCTGCCATGAGCTCCCTGTGTCCCAGGAGCCCAGCCCAGCTCAGCAGCACAGGAGCAGCCCATGATGTCCCTTGCTCTGTCCCCTCTGGGCTCCTCCAGGTGTCCCTCAGGCTCCAGGGGCACATCCTTTGAGACAACCTATAGTAATCAGTAATGTTAGTTGTGTCTGCTCTGCAGAGATACTTCTTGCCAGCATTGTATTCTTGCTAGTAAAAAATAAATTGGTATGAGAATATTCCAGGTGTGGTCTCCCCAGGGCAGAGCAGAGGGGCAGGAGAACCTCTCTGACCTACTGACCACCCCCTTCTAACCCACCCCAGGTACCATTGGCTTCCTGGCCACAAGGGCCCAGTGCTGGCTCATGGTCACCCGGCTGTCCCCAGGACCCCCAGGTCCCTTTCCCCTACACTGCTCTCTATTAGATCATTCCCCAACTTACACTGGAACCTGGGGTTGTTCCTGCCCAGATGTAAGACTCTACACTTGCCCTTTTTCTATTTCATTACATTTTCCCTGCCCAGCTCTCCAGCCTGTCCAGGTCTCTGATGGCAGCACAGCTTCCAGTGTCACTACTCCTCCCACCTTGGTGTCATCAGCAAACTTGCTGACAGTCACTCTATTTCCTCATCCAAGTCACTGATGAATTTATTGAATAGTACTGGCCCCAGCACTGCCTCCTGAGGCACTACACTAGATTCAGGCCTCAACTGGAGGCCCCATCCACGACCCTCTGGCTTCTTCCCTTCAGCCAGTTCACAGTCCACCTCACTACCCGATCATCCAGACCGCACTTCCTGATTTTAGCAGAAGGATGCTGTGGAAGACTGTGTCAAAGGCTTTACGGAAGTCAAGGTGTTTTTATGATAATTTGTGCAGAAAGGGCAGTCACAGGACAGCACCCAATATGTCAAAACTGATGCTGAGTGAAATGCCGTAAAGCCCTGGTGAGTTCACCCTGTGTCTGTGTCTCTCCTGGAAGGAGTCTGTCCCGAGAAGGGGATCCAGCTCCTGCCACTCTCTGCAGTGTCCATCACCTGGGGACACAAAGGGTGACGTTTGCCAGACCACCCTTCATCTCACCACCAAGAGCAGGGACAGCGCCCTGGGCCTCCTGGGCACAAGGACAGCCTCGGGGCCAGCAGCACCCCGAAGTCCTTCCTCCAAAGAGTGCTGGGTGCATGGGCAGTGGGTGGGGTGGGACACTGGGGGCCCATGTCACCTCCGTGTCACAATGCGACCACGGGGCAATGCTGATGTCACAATGCCCCGGGGCAGTATAAAAGGGAGCAGCGTCCCGTGTCTGCTGCCAGAGCTGGCCTGGAGGCAGCCTGAAGACATCGGAGAGGAAGTCCTTGAGGAGCCGGTGGAATCCCTTGACAGGGGCTGAAGGAGGAAGAGCTTGACGGGGCAGCTGGAGTTTCTCCGCTGCAAGGCCATCTCCCAGCAGGGCAACCTTCCAGGTTCATCTGATGGATGATCATCCTTTTCAGCTGGATAGCAGTAGCCAAATGAAGGGAATGCCTTCTTGAGGAGCACTGCAGAGCTCACCGTCCTGATGGAGTGGGGAGCTAGGGTCAGCAGCTGTAGGAAGTGGAATGCAGAGTGGTTTGAAGGGCGTGCGGTGCTCTCCCGGCCACCAGAAGGTAGATGCGTCGTTGGCATAAGGTGATGGAGCGAATGGGTAAGCTGGGCAAGGTTCCAAGTGTTTGTCAGGGATTTCCCCAGCATGCACTGGTAGTGAAAGGAGGGGGAAGGAAAAGAGGGAGAGAGAAGAAGAGGGAGAGGGAGAGAGAGAGAGGGAAGAGGAGAAGCAAGAGGAGAAGAGAGAGAAGAGAGAAGAGAGGAAGAGGAGGAGGAGGAAGAGGAAGAGGAGGAAGAGGAGCAGAAGGAGGAAGAGCAGGAGGAAGAGGGAGAGAGAGAGGGAGAGGGAGAGGGAGAGGAAGAGGAAGAGGAAGAAAGAAGAGGAAGAAAGAAGAGAAGAGAAGAGAAGAGAAGAGAAGAGAAGAGAAGAGAAGAGAAGAGAAGAGAAGAGAAGAGAAGAGAAGAGAAGAGAAGAGAAGAGAGAAGACATCATCATCCTATCATTCTATCCTTCTATTATTCTGTGGTCTTCTGGGAGGCATGACCAGCCTGTGGGCCGAGGAGCCAGGTCTTGCTCAAATGCTCAGGGAACAGCCGATCGCCAGTGTTGGGGTCAGGAAGGAATTTTCCCCCGGGGCAGACTGGCCCTGGTCCCCGGGGTTTTTTTGCCTTCCTCTGCAGCATTGAGCATGACCACCTGTCAGAGCTCCTCTGGGCCCTTTTGGCTCGGTTCATGCCCACTGCTCTTGCCCTCCAAGGCACCACTCGTGCCCTGGCTTTCTCGGGTTCTTTCTCCCAGGGCAAGTTTGCAGCAGGAGCCAGCTCTCCTCCTTCTCCTTCTTCTATTAACATTTGTAATTTTAATAAAATAAATATTAAAAAAAAAAATAATTCTGTTTCCAGTTGTATCCTTTGTGTATGTGTCCCTGAAACTGTTTTTGGATCTAAAACCTGTCTGGCATTTCAGTCGAACAGTCACATCTTTATTGGACTCCTTGTGAGCGTACAGAATAGAGCAGCACAGCACAGCATGGTTGTGCTCAGTAGCTGTGCCTGGAGCACGATGAGCTCTGAGCCAGGCCTGAGGACTCCATCCAGGAGAGCCGCTCTCTGCAGGGCAGGGCCCAGGCCCGTCCAGGAGATGGGGCAGAGACAGGCACACACACCTACAACACGGCTCAGGCAGGCACCAGAGGTCCCAGGCTGAGCTGAGACACGGCCCCTGGGCCCCTGCAGGAGATGGTCCCCAGGGAGGCCGGTCCCAGCCACTGAGGCCTTTGAGCACCCCAAGACCCTGTAGACACGGATGGCTGGCAGCTTTGGAGACTGAGTCTTGGCCCAGATGGACCTTCTCTCTGATCAGGACTTTTGTTTTCAGATTCTTTTGTTTAGGTATGTTTTTTCCAAAGCAAAGATCTCAGGCATTACTAAAAAGGAGAACAAGGAGAAAAAGACATCCATGTCACACACCACACACTATCCCATGTGTGTATGAGTTTTGACGCAAATGTCCAAAATGGCAGCAGCTTCCTTACTCTTTCAGTACTCAAAAGAGTATCTCTTAAAGGCTTTCCATAAGTTCTGAACCTCTTCCCACCAATCAAGGTAGGCAAATAACTCTGAGAAAGGTGCAAGTCACACAGGAGGTGTGGAAGGTTTACCCTGCGGCTGAAGTGCATTTTGCATCCCCTGTACAGATGGCCAACTGTGGATCTTGGTTTGGGTAGAAAAGGAAACATGACTGCAGTAGCAGCAATGGACTCTTTTTGCTCATTTGGGAAGAGTCATCATTTGCCTGGCTGTGCTTTGGGAATGGATTCAAAGCGAGTCTTATTTCCATGGCGGTCTGTTGGCACTGTCCAGCGCAGCCTATGGCTCTGGTCACACTTGGGATTTTCTCCACGCTGCAGTGGTTGAAACCATCCTGTTATCCCCTCAGAAAAGGCTTTGTGAGCCTGGTCCTCCTCGCTGTGGGGCCTCATGGACATCAGCTCTGGTGCAGAGAGGGGACAGCTACCAGGGCTCTTCTCTTGGTTGCAGGGCTGGTTTCTGCCATGACTGGAGAGAAGAGCAGGAGCTTTGTCCTGGAGAGCCAAACGGCAGAGAAGGCATCAGGGACAGCCAGCAGCTGTGCCCAGCACGTGGACACCAAGGGCAGGGACAGCCCCCTGGAACTCCTGGGCACCGGGACTGCCTTGGGACCAGCACCCCAAAGGCTTCCTGCAAAGGGTGCTGGGTGGGGCTGTGGTGGGGGGGCTTTGCAGCTTCCCCCTGCTAGGGAAAGGAGGGGAAAGGGAAGAAGGGAAGTGAGGTATAGTTCATCTGTAAGGGACCTAGAATGACCATCTAGTCCCACTGCATGACCAATTCAAGGCTGATCTAAAGTTAAAACAGGGTAGTTAGTGCATTGGCCAAATGCCTCTTGAATGCTGAGGTTTGGCGCATCAACCAGCTGTCACAGAATCACAGAATGGTTGGGCTTGAAAGGGACCTCTGGAGATCATCTAGCCCAACCCACCTGCTAAAGCAGGTTCGCCCAGAGCAGATGGCACAGGAAGGTGTCCAGGCGGGTTTTGAATGTCTCCAGAGGAGGACACTCCACAACCTCTCTGGACAGCCTGTTCCAGTGATCAGGCACCCTCACAGTAAAGAGGTTTTTCCTAATATTCAGATGGGACCTCCTATGCTGTGCCCGTTGCCCCTCATCCTATCGTTCAGAAGTCTGTTCCAGTATTTGACCACACTCTCAGTAGAGGGTCAAGTCTGAACTTCCTCTGACCCAGGTTTGCACCATTCACACATGTCCTGTCACTGGATACCAGGGACAAGAGACCAGCACTTCCCTATACACTTCCCTCCTCAGGAACTTTTAGAGGGCAATGAGCTTGCTCATCAGCTTCCTTCTCTCCAAACTAGAGAAATTCAGATTGCTCAGCCACTCCTCAGAGGACATGCCTTCCGGTCATTCACCAGCTTTGTTGCTCTCTGGACACATTGGAATACTTCAACATCCTTGTCAAATTGTGGGGCCCAGAACTGCACACAGCACTCAAGGTGAGGCCACAGCAACTCTGAATACAGCAGGATAATCACCTCCTTTGAGCGGTTGGTTCTGCTCTGTCTGATGTACCCCAGGATGGGATTTGCACTCTTGGCTGCCAGGGCACACACTGCTGACTCTTGTTGAGCCTCCTGTCAACCAGCGCCCCAAGGCTCCTTTCTGCAGGGCTGCTCTCCAGCCAATCCTCTCCCCATTTAGTCTTGTGCTTGGCGTTACTTTATCCCAGGTGCAGAATCCGGCATGTGGATTTGTTAGATTTTATGCCGTTGATCATTGCCTAATGCTTCAATCTATCTAGATCGTTCCGCAAGCCTCCTTGTCCCTCAGGATAGTCATCAGCACCTCCGAGGATGGCATCATCAGGAAATTTGCTACTGGTGCATTAAATTCCTGCATCCAGATTATTGATAAAAATGTTGGACAGACCTGGCCCTAGGACTGAGTCCTGAGGAACATCCCTGGTCACTTGTCTCTAGCCAGATGTAGCACCATCCACTGCAACATTTTGAGCCCTGCCATTCACCCAGCTCTTCACCCAGCACACTGCGTATCTGCTCATCTCACAGCTGGACAACTTGTCCAGAAGTGTGCTGGGAGGGACAGTATCAAAGGCTTTACTAAAATCCATACAAACTACATCTACTGCCTTCCCTTCACCCACTAGGCAGCTGAAATTCCAAACCTTATAAACTTGCTGAAAAGTCAAAACACTTAGGAGGGAAATATTCAACAAGAATTCTGAGAAAAGAATGCACATTAGTATATTTGTGGTGTACTTTCTTCCCACTCCTCCCGACTTCAATTTAACACAGTGAGGCACAGAGACAATCTACGTGTTTTTTTTTTTTTTTTGTAATACCATTGCTAAAGATTTCAAAGTAAGAAGAGATTTTTAGCAGATACAGTTAAATTAGAGAACATTTCACAAACGACACATCTGTGATCCTTTAAACTGACTCAGCTGAGTTGCTGCTTGCTGCTGGCTACCCATGAGAAATCACAGTTTCTGCTATCACCAGTGTCATTTACCATTACCACACTACCCATCTCTTCTGCAAAAGCACTGATCATATCATGCGTACCAACTTAATTCGCTGAATGAAACACATAATCCTGCTTCCTAGAAATCGGGTGTGGCCCTGCCAAACATTTTGATATATAAAGTTATTAAAGTATATGTTTATCTAGGATGGTCTGATACAGTTTAAAATGGAGAAGTCTAAATACATTATTTCAAGTCCATGAAGTACATGGCTAAGTACTTCTTTCAGAATTCGAGAAAATGACAGTGCATCCCATCTAGAAAACCACATTCTACCCCCAAAGGAAGATCTAGTCCATTTAAAATAAGTGATTAGTAATCCACAGATATCAGCATCATTAAAAAGGTCAAATATGTCTTTCTCAAAATACCAAGTCAGACAGAGAGACAGACAGACAGACAGACAGGGCTTTGCAACCAAGGCAGCCCGGCTCCCCACAGGAGCATCCAACCTCGTGTCTGCCGTGGTGACCTTGTGTGACAGCAGGGAGGGACTCAGTCCTCCCTGTGACTTCTGGTTGCCAGTGCCTTGTTTTCTGGAGATCCAGTGTGTTACATCTAGGATCAGAGTCACAGATTCATTTCCACCCGCAACTGGGTCAGTTGAGGCGGGGGGGGGTGTTATGAAAATACGATACGCCCTCAAAAACCCCACAAAAATGTAAACCAGGCAGGTCTTTCACATCTCAAAATTGACAATTTAACTTGTGAACGTTTTGATCATTGTCATGAGTCTGTACAGCTGCTGGAAATGGAAATAGGAATGTCCTTTTGTTTGCTCAGTATGGAAAGCCCCAGGCAACCCTGTGCACAGTCTGCATAAGCAAGTTACCTGACGGAAGTTGCATTATTGGTGGAAGAAGAAATGCTGAAAGGATCTACAGGAGCATGCTTTTGATTGGCAAATGTTTGCCAGTGTCTAGGATGAGGCTGATATTATGTAGGGTTTTTCTTTGCTCGAAGACAGAAGAGACTACTCCGTGGAGAGCAACTCTTGCTCGTCAGGATTAGCCCAGGTGCTTTGTCTTGCTTTGTCTCTTATGTTCTCAGGACTCACCTCAAGTGTTTTGATCTATAGAAAGTTCCTAGAGAAAGTGATTTGCTTGCTTGTGAGAGGCACTTATCTCGGCAAGTGCAAATCTCCTCCTCATAGAGGGTGGTGAATCGCGGCTGGGGCGTCTCCTAAACAGACCAGCTGAGGGGTTGTTGGAGCTCTAAACCAGGCTGCTCAGGGGGAGGTGGGTTAATGTCCTCCTTTGGCCTGGGGAGGGGAAAACAGGTCTATTAAAAGTCAGATCTAGTGCAAGCACAGGGCAGTTTTCATTGGAAAAAAAGGACACTTTGCAGGCAGACACAGCAGAGGGTGTAACCCCAAGTTTTGTGCTATTGCTGAAAATTTTTCCAGCACCTGATCAGCACATCAAGGTGAGTCCATATCTGTCATTAGTGAATGCACTAAAGGAGGAGCTTAAAAAATCATCCCCCTGAAGTTAAAAATAAGACATATAAGAAATGCAGTTGGTTTTCATTTTCCCACTCACTTAAAAAAATTAAAGTGTTACACTTGCAAGTTCTCTCGGTGAGCATGGAAGCAACACATTTGTAAGGAAAACAGAGATGCTTGGTTTTGTAACGATATGAACCGGAGGGAAATCACAAGTTATGTCGCGATGCATGATAGTATTGCAAGAACTGACCATACCGTCTCAATTTTGGTTTAGGAATTAGTCAACTCTGGACATCACTAAGTGAGAATGTAAATTGGGAATCAGTTTGGCAGCAATTTGGGAAGAGGATTTGTAAGGTTCACACTGTTCACTGCTTCTGTTCCCACTGCTGGGGGCAAAAATGTCCTTGTTGTCAATAACACTCAATAAATGGCATGTGATAGAAAAATAACCAACAGGATGTGCAGCCACCCATGTTCTGGTTTTGGAGATTCATCTGCCTGGGGACTTTTAGGACAGCGGAACTGGCTGAGTAGACTGGGTAGGGTCTTACTTTGTTTCTAGGGAGAATTAAGCTAAGTCTAATTAGAGTTACTTAAATCCAGAATGTGAGGGCACAGGTTCACGGTGAGACCAAAGGATGTGAAGACCCTTTGCAGCAGAGGATCTGCCCATGGGCATGTCTTTACTCTTCTGCAGTTAATGAAGCGCTTCCAACACGGCACCACCTTGCATTACCCCGAGTGCTTGAATTAGGGATAATTACCATGTCTGAGCTGTCAGGCAGCCATTTGCCAGCCCACAGAACCTGGTGCCTGAGCCCAGAGGCTATGCCTATGCTTTCACACCTATGCTTTCCATAGCAGGTGCCCTGGGGTTTAGCTGAGACCTGCTCCCCCGCCTGTTTTCCTACCTGGACATCTAGGAGGTGAGAGAGGCCACATGCCAAACACATGGAGCCGGCACCAAAAGGTTGAGATTCTTTAATGGAATAGACGTAGGCTGGCAGGTTCCTGCACCCATGGCAGCACTTTCGCAGAGCAATTCATTACCATCATGTACTAGAGGATTGTTTTTCATAGTTTCTTTTAGTAACTTTAAAGGAAAAGAGAAGAAGTTCCTTTGTATGTGAATAACCTCCTCAGTAATTTCATGCCACCGCCATTCCCAGGTGGTTTCAGCCATGCCCAGTGCGTGACCACCAAGAGCAGGGACAGCGCCCTGGGCCTCCTGGGCACAAGGACAGCCTCGGGGCCAGCAGCACCCCGAAGTCCTTCCTCCACAGAGTGCTGGGTGCATGGGCAGTGGGTGGGGTGGGACACTGGGGGCCCATGTCACCTCCGTGTCACAATGCGACCACGGGGCAATGCTGATGTCACAATGCCCCGGGGCAGTATAAAAGGGAGCAGCGTCCCGTGTCTGCTGCCAGAGCTGGCCTGGAGGCAGCCTGAAGACATCGGAGAGGAAGTCCTTGAGGAGCCGGTGGAATCTCTTGACATGGGCTGAAGGAGGAAGAGCTGGACGAGGCAGCTGGAGTTTCTCTGCTGCAAGGCCATCTCCCAGCAGGGCAACCTTCCAGGTTCATCTGATGGATGATCATCCTTTTCAGCTGGTTAGCAGTAACAAAATGAAGGGAATGCCTTCTTGAGGAGCACTGCAGAGCTCACCGTCCTGATGGAGTGGGGAGCTAGGGTCAGCAGCTGTAGGAAGTGGAATGCAGAGTGGTTTGAAGGGGGCGCGGTACTCTCATGGGCACCAGAAGGTCCATGCGTCTTTGGCACAAGGGGTTGGAGCGAATGGCTAAGCTGGGCAAGGTTCCAAGTGTTTGTCAGGGATTTTCCCAGCATATACTGGTAGTGAAAGGAGGGGGAAGGAAAAGAGGGAGAGAGAAGAAGAGGGAGAGGGAGAGAGAGAGGGAAGAGGTGAAGCAAGAGGAGAAGAAAGAAGAGAGGAAGAGGAGGAACAGGAGGAGGAACAGGAGGAGGAGGAGGAACAGGAACAGGAACAGGAACAGGAACAGGAGGAGGAACAGGAGGAGGAGGAACAGGAGGAGGAGGAACAGGAGGAACAGGAGGAGGAACAGGAGGAGGAGGAGGAGGAACAGGAGGAGCAGGAACAGGAGGAACAGGAGGAGGAGGAGGAACAGGAGGAGGAGGAGGAGGAGGAGGAGGAGGAGGGGGAGGAACAGGAACAGGAGGAGGAACAGGAACAGGAGGAGGAGAAGGAGGAGGAGGAGGAGGAGGAGGAACAGGAACAGGAGGAGGAACAGGAACAGGAGGAGGAACAGGAGGAGGAACAGGAACAGGAACAGGAACAGGAACAGGAACAGGAACAGGAGGATGAGGAGGAAGAGGAAGAGGAAGAGGAAGAGGAAGAGGAAGAGGAAGAGGAAGGAGAAGAGGAAGGAGAAGGGAAGGGAAGGAGAAGGGAAGGAGAAGGGAAGGGGAAGGGGAAGGGGAAGGGGAAGGGGGAAGACATCATCATCCTATCGTTCTATCCTTCTATTATTCTGTGGTCTTCTGGGAGGCATGACCAGCCTGTGGGCCGAGGAGCCAGGTCTCGCTCAAATGCTCAGGGAACAGCCGATCGCCAGTGTTGGGGTCAGGAAGGAATTTTCCCCCGGGGCAGACTGGCCCTGGTCCCCGGGGTTTTTTTGCCTTCCTCTGCAGCATTGAGCATGACCACCTGTCAGAGCTCCTCTGGGCCCTTTTGGCTCGGTTCATGCCCACTGCTCTTGCCCTCCAAGGCACCACTCGTGCCCTGGCTTTCTCGGGTTCTTTCTCCCAGGGCAAGTTTGCAGCAGGAGCCAGCTCTCCTCCTTCTCCTTCTTCTATTAACATTTGTAATATTAATAAAATAAATAGAAATGTAAATAAAAAAATAAAATAAAATTCTGTTTCCAGTTGTATCCTTTGTTTATATGTCCCTGAAATATTATTTGGATATAAAACCTCTCTGGCATTTCAGTCACTGGTGGCTTCCATGAAGAATTTTTTCCTCATATACAATCTAAACCTCTCCGTGTGCAACTTGAGGCCATTTCCTCTTGTCCTATCACTTGCTACTTGCGACAAGAGACCAACACCCTCCATGATAAAACCTCCTTTCAGGCAGCTGTAGAGAGTAATAAGGTGTCCCCTCAGCCTCCTGTTCTCAAGGCTGAACAGCCCCAGCTCCCTCAACCGCTCCTAATAAGACTGGTGCTGCAGACCCTTCACCAGCCTTGTCACCTCCTCTGAACTCTCTCCAGCACCTCAATGTCTTCCTTGCCATGAGGGGCCTAAAACTGACCCCAGGATTCAAGGTGCAGCCTCACCAGTGCCCAGTACAAAGGGATGATCACTTCTCTAGTCCTGCTAAAGCTCTGATTGAATCAAGGCTTGAACACCTCGGTGTGACCCAGTTGGTGACAGGCTGGACTGCAGACTCCTGAGGTCCCTTCAACCTCAGTTCTCTCATGATCCCATTGTGATGTTGGGCTCTGTTTCAGACTGGAGCAGAGCAGGCGATGATGGGGCAGGATCCACCTGTGCTGTAGGTGACCATCTAAACCAACATCTCAGCCAGGGAACCAGCCAACCCCTCAGTGTGACTCGCTCTGGGCAACGTGTGAGGAGTCCTGGGCAGGGAAGGTTCAGAGGGCATGGGGCGCTGTGCAAGACACAACATGATCTTGGCTTCATGCCTGCAGGCCCATCAGATGTCAGTTAATGTCAATGAAAATTAAAATAAGAAGAAATGAAGACAAAGATCCAAAGCAAAGGAAGGTGTCAACATACTTTCTTTCTTTCTTTCTTTCTTTTTTCTTTCTTTCTTTCTTTCTTTCTTTCTTATTTTCTTTTTATGTATGTATTTATGTATGTATGTATTTATTTATTTGTTTGTTTACTTATTTACTTGCTTATATTTATTTATTTATTAACGTATTTACTTATTTACTTGCTTACTTACTTATTTATTTAAAAGTCTTTGTAGGGGAGTTTCTTTTCTTTGGAAAGGAAAGAGTTCTCCAGAACTGGTCATGGGTTTAGGACACAAATGTCTTCAGCTCCAGGGACACAAACACCTGGTGCCAGTGTAGATGCCCCGGGAACCCCTGCCCAGGCTCCACCTGCACTGCAAGGTGCTCTGGTCTCCCCAGGTCCTGTGTGAGAGATGCCAATCCCAGGCCAGCACCTCAGGTACACTGGGCCCCAAAAATGGCCCTGGCTGTTTATGGTGAGACAGCTGATGACTGATGTCTGTCTGGAAGTGTACTAAGGCTAGGAGAAGAAATACTGGTCTTCCCCCGTACTTCTATTACCAACACTCTAGTATTTCATCTCCCTCGTCATTCAGGAGTTCCCACCTCTCCTGATTAAATGTCCCTGTCCAAGGACAACTTTCCAGCACTGTCTGGACGTTTGCCCTTCCCAGTGCTCTCAGGTTTCTCCTCCACTTGCTCTTTGGTCATTCAGTGGCCTCTCAGCTGTCTGGTTTCTGCTTTGAGCTTCAGGGAGTTACAAACTTGCCCCATTCTTCAGAGCTCTAATTAACATGGCAGTCAACACGTTCATTGTGTTTATTTCTATCCTCTCCCATCTCTCTGTGTAAACCAGTTCTTGTGTGGGTGTCCCTTGTGGATGCTGGACCTCATCAGATCCACTTACACACACAGCTGAGGAAAGTGTTTTGCTGTTTATTGAACTGATGTAGGAAAAGTGATGCAATCTCTGGTGGCCAATGAGGGAACCGGCAGACTGGGGGTGGGGGTGAGGAGCCAGGCTGTCCATACAGTGTCCAGCCTCAAGGACTGTTCTCCTGCTTGTCCAGATGTCTTCAGGAGACCCTCAGGATCAATGTCCAGTGTAGAATGCTGCTGTCACTTCTTCTATACACTGAAAATGACAGAAAACAAGCTTGAAATAATAAACCTCCTTTATTAAATCTTCTTTGAAACGCTCATTAGCAAGTGTCCCATTGAAACCTCTCCAGTTAGTTCTACAAGTCTGGAAGAGTTGAATGAAATTAAAGAAAGAAGCATTGCTCATTAGGGCTTTCTGTGTTTTAATGAGCCCCGTGGCGTATTTGGTGCTGAGTCCATGAACCTCAGATACCAAGGACAGACTGAAGAATCTGCTCAAGAGTCCAAGTCAGAACAAACTCCAAAGTACCTTGAAGCATTAATGGCCCCACTGAGGGCTGTTACTGACAAAGCCTCCCCAGGGACTCGTTAGAGCAGATAATTGGAGGCTGTGATTGCATCAGGCAAAGGCAAAGTGCAGCAGCTCTGATGCTGAGAAAGCCCTTGGTTTGTCTGATGAAGGACAATGGCCAAGCCTTGAGCCCCTGCCCCTGGGAAGGGAGATCCTGTCCCTCACAGGTGGCTCAGGGCTCTTCCTCGGGATGTGGGGAGTGCGATGCCCAGTGCAGGGCAATGGTGTGACACCTCCTGGCCTGCATGGGGGGTGCAAGGAGGCAATGGGGAGCCATGGCCATGACAATGATGTGTCTCTTCTTAGGCCTCGGTGGCAGGGACATCAGCCATAGCCAAGGGGACAAAGACCTTGGCTCTTGCAGGGATATCCAGTGTCACCCTTGGCCATCTCAACCACAGTCCATCCGAAACTGTCCCAGGCCTGTGGCTGTTTCCCCACAGGCTGCAGACACCCCATGTGCTTCCCCACCTTGTTCTCAGCCCAGCGTGTCCCCACCTGTGCTGCTGTCTCTCCATCCGCACCAGCTGTTCCTTGAAACACAAAGTCATGGCTGATCCAGAGTCCTTCTGAATGACCACAGCACTGCGCTCAGAATGACGTTTCTTTATCCTGACTGCACTCTGGACCTCCAGAGCTGCAGTTTCTGATGGCTTTCCTTTCTCACACTGTTCCCTCTACCAAAAATAGTAAAATAAAATAAAATAAAAGGCGTCATCTTGGAAAGTGATTTTCAGGATTTCTGAAGCTAGTGCTGCCCTTTCTTGTCATGGTCACCATTTTGTCACCTTTCTTGTCACAGCCACCAACCAAGACCATGAGAGCTGCTCACATCCTGTTCCCAGTCCCCAAGTGGGATAAGGGAGAGAACTGAATGGGAAGGGAGAAACATGTGGATTTAGAAAAAAAAAAAAAAAATAAGACAAAAAAAATAATAAAAGTAACACACTACTTATAATAATATACTTATATTATTTCTATTTACATAAAGTAAAATATATGATACTCAGTGTAATCCCCCACATAACTCCAGTTGTGCTGAACAGGCAGCCCAAAAGAAGAGAGCACCCTGGTCCTGAACAGCAGATCCCAGCAAGAGAAAGTACAAGTGCAAAAGGCAGAGAGGCCCAAGGGCCAACTGAAAACCAGCAAAATATCATAAAACTGAACTAACACTGAACTCCCAATAGAATGGAACTTCTGAACAGAGCTAAGCAAAGTAGCCAGAAAACCAAAACTGACGGGCTGGAAAAGGCAGCTCCGGCTTTATACTGAGCATGACACTAATGGTAGAGAATAGCTCGTTGATTGACCTGGATGTCAATCAAGATGCTGTCCTATCTGTGCCCTCTCCTGCCAATTTGCACCTGCAGCTGGACTCCAGAGAAGTCCTTGGTTTCACTGACAATAGTCAAGGTTAAGTTAAATAGAAATAGATAAATTAAATTAAGAAAATATACTCAGTGCCATCCCCCATGTAACTCCAGTCACACGGAGCAGCCAGTCCTGCAGAAGGGAGCACCTTGGTCCTGAACAGCCCATCCCAGCAAGAGAGAGCAAAAGGGCAACAGGCAGAAAGGCCCAAAGGCCAACGGCAAAATGGCAGAACGGCAAAAGGCCGAACGGACATCGAACTCCTGACAGAATGAAACTTCTGAATGGAACTGACCAAACCAGCTGGAAAACCCAAAGTAACGGATGTAACAAGCCCTAAAAGCCGGCTCCAGCTTTAGACTGAGCATGGCGCTAATCATAGGGAATATTTCATTGATCAGCCTGCATGTCAATCCAGGTGCTGTCCTGTCTGTGTCCCCTCCTGCCAATCTGCATCCACAGCTGGATGGCCGAAGGAGTCCTTGGTTTCCCTGACAACAGCCGAGAACTCAGTGAGTTCTGACATTCCTTTCATAGCAAATGGCAAACACTGTAAAGCTGTTAAAAGACAAAATGAACTCTATCCCAGGGAAGAAACAGCATTATCTTATTATTCTCATAGTAAATCTAAACAAAAGACTGTACTGGCTGTGAAGGAGAGAGGTTCAAAATGCATTAAGAAAATTAACTCAATTTCAGTAAAACCAGCACGTTTCCTCAGGCTCCACTTCACCAGGCTAAAGCAGTCTGAGTCTCTCAACATCTCCACACATGACCCAGACCTTTCCTGGCCACACGGCAGCTCCTCCCCATTCCTCAAGAATGGGGAACCTCACACTGGGACACACGGCTCCAGATGTGACCGCACCAGTGCTGAGTCACGATGGGCAATAACTGCCCTTGTCTGGGTGGCCACGCTCCTCCCAGTGCAGCCCAATGTGCTCATGGGCATGTTCCTGTTTAGCACCACTGAGAACTGGCTGAACATCCAGGCTCAGAAGGTTGTGACCAGTGCACAAAGCCCAGCAGGACGCACCATGAGGAGCACTGAAGGACACCATATCCCCACCCAACATCTTCTCCTACAGGTGTCTCTTGGGTCCCTGGAACCACCTCAGTGACAAGGGGGAGAGCACTGCCTGTATGGGGTGGAGGAGATGGGATCTGGAATGAGGGTCCAGGGGCAGTTTCTCCTGGTTGTTCAGGCAGCAACAAGCTGGGCTGCATATTTGGAGACAGGAACTCTTCCTAAGGGCGTCCAATGGACTTGGGGATGGTCTAGATGCATTCAGGGACCTTTACATCCTTGTTGTAAAAACATGTGGGGCCCAGAAGTGCACACAGCACTCAAGGTGAGGCTGCACCAATGCTGAATACAGCAGCATAGTCACCTCTTTTGACCACATGGCCATGCTGTGTTTGATGCACCCAGGATGCCGTTTACCATCTTGACTGTTGGGGGACAGTGTTGCCTCCTATTGACCCTGTGGCCAAGCATCATGCCAGATCCCTTTCTGCAGGGCTGCTCTCCAGCCGCTCTCTCCCAATCTACACTTGCACTCAGTGTTACTCCATCCCAGGTGAACAATCCAACAATTGGACTTGTTCAATTTCATGCCAAGTGCTGGGTCCTGCACTTGGGTCACAACAACTCCAGGCAGCACTACGGGCTCAGGGAAGAGCGGCTGGAAATCTGCCCAATGGAAAAGGCCCTGGCGGTGTTGATGGACAGTGACTGAACATGAGCCAGCGTGTGCCCAGGTGGCCAAGAAGGCCACCAGCATCCCATCATGCATCAGGAATAGTGTGGCCAGCAGGACCAGGCAAGTGATCATTCCTCTGTTCTTGGCACTGGTGAGGATGCACCTCAAATCCTGTGTTCAGTTTTGGGCCCCTCACTACAAGAAAGACCTTGAGGTGCCGGAGTGAGTTCAGAGAAGGGCAACAAAGCTGCTGAGGGGTCTGGAGAACAAGTCAGATGGGGAGCAGTGGAGGTAACTGGCGCTGTTTTGCCTGGAGAAAAGAAGGCTGAGAGGAGATCTTATTGCTGTCTACAGCTACCTGAAAGGAGGTTGGAACATGGAGGGTGTTGGTCTGTTCTCCCATATGGCCATTGCAGAAGCAGAGGAAATGGCCTCAAGTTTCACCCAGGAAAATTCAGTTCATATATTAGGAAAAATTTCTTCACGGAAGAGTTTGTGAGGCATTGGAACAGGCTGCCCATGGAGTGGTTGAGTGAACATCCCTGAAGGTGTTTAAAAGACATATAGATGAGGTTCTTAGGGACATGGTTTAGTGCCAGAGTTAGGTTAATAATTGGACTCAATGGTCTTGAGAGTCTCTCCCAACTTAAATTATTACATGATCTCTTTGGGATGAGAAACGTGATAGGGCAGCTCACCCAGATGGAGTACTGATACGGATGGATGGACAGATGGGTGGATAGATAGATAGATGGATTGGGACAGAGAGGAGAATCAGCCTATCAGCCTAAGGCCTGGGGCCAGCCATGGCATGATGGAAGCAAGGCCAGCCCCCCTTTGTCCCCTGCTCTTGTTTCCAAGAGGTCCTTTACACCCGTTGGTGGCAGCCCTCCTGTGCCAGCCCCTCTCACCAGCACACGACTCCTGGCCAGGAGCTCTTCATGCTGCTCCTGCTACCGCAGTGACAGAGCAGCCTGCCCTGAGCTGGGGAATGCAGAAATAGGGTTCTGTGGGTCATTCATTCTCCTGTTGAAGCACAGAGCACAGGGAGCAGGCTGTGGTGCCTGGAAACCACAGCGAGACAGTCCAAGGCAGATCACTGAAGGTCCTTCATCATCGCCAGGAACACGGGGCACCCACAGATGGACACCCAAACCAACACCATGACGTAACATGGTGCCCCATGTCCTCCCCTGAGCCATGAAAAACACAAGTACGGCAGCATGGCCTTGTGGGGGAAATTTATTCAGGCTGACCACAGCTTTGGAAGAAGAGCCCAAGCTCCAAATATTGAGACTGAGGAAATCCCCTTTTGTGGGGTGTTTCAAAAAGAGGGCCCCAATTTCAGAAATACAGTGATTTTAAAATGGGTCCACACCTGTATTACAGAGAAGTGACACAGGACACCAGCTGTACCAGGACCCCAGAAACAGGTAGACAGGCCTCTGAGTCACTGCTCTGGAGAAGTGCCATGGATGAAGAAATTCCTTGACAAACATGGTTATCACAGATGAAATGCTCAATGCACAGGAGGTTCCTGAGATGAACTGGAAATCACTTCTGAAGAGACACAGGTAACTTATTGTTGCAGATGGAAAAATGATTGAATTGGCTTCTTCAGTGCCACTTTCAGCTCCTTGTTCCTCATGCTGTAGATGAGGGGGTTCACTGCTGGAGGCACCACCGAGTACAGAACTGACACCACCAGGTCCAGGGATGGGGAGGACGTGGAGGGGGGCTTCAGGTTGGCAAAAATGGCAGTGCTGATGAACAGGGAGACCACGGCCAGGTGAGGGAGGCAGGTGGAAAAGGCTTTGTGCCGTCCCTGCTCAGAGGGGATCCTCAGCACGGCCCTGAAGATCTGCACATAGGACACCACAATGAACACAAAACAACCAAATCCTAAACAGACACTGACCACAATAAGCCCAGCTTCCTTGAGGAAGTCGTCTGAGCAGGAGAGCTTGAGGATCTGTGGGATTTCACAGAAGAACTGACCCAGGGCATTGCCCTTGCACAGGGGCAGTGAAAATGTATTGGCCGTGTGCAGCAGAGCATTGAGAAACCCAGTGGCCCAGGCAGCTGCTGCCATGTGGACACAAGCTCTGCTGCCCAGGAGGGTCCCGTAGTGCAGGGGTTTGCAGATGGCAACGTAGCGGTCGTACGACATGATGGTGAGGAGACACAAATCTGCTGAAATAAAAAACAAAAACAGAAAGACCTGCACAGCACAACCTGAATAGGAAATGGCCCTTGTGTCCCACAGAGAGTTGGCCATGGATTTAGGAAGAGTGGTGGAGATGCAGCCCAAGTCGAGGAGGGCGAGGTTGAGCAGGAAGAAGTACATGGGGGTGTGGAGGTGCTGGTCCCAGGCTATGGTGGTGATGATGAGGCCGTTGCCCAGGAGGGCAGCCAGGTAGATGCCCAGGAAGAGCCAGAAGTGCAAGAGCTGCAGCTCCCGTGTGTCTGTGAACGGCAGGAGAAGGAACTGGGTGATGGAGCTGCTGTTGGACATTTGCTTTTCCTGAGCATGGGGCGCTGTCATGAGAAAAAGAAAAAGTGTAAAGCCAGGGAAGTGTTCTCTGACAAAAATCAAACCAACTCCCGTAGACCCTCCCCTGTCACACACAGACACCCTTTTGTTTTTCTAGGACAACTTTCTCCAGCACTGTGGCTGCAGCCCTGCTTGGTGCTGGAAAATGTGCAACCAAGAGCAGGGCCTCTACCCATGGGCTCTCGATAAGTCAGCCCAGCTCTGCAGAAGTGGGGCCACAGGAACGGTGGGGACTGTCCTGGTTCTGCTAACACAGAAGGGCTGTCAGCACTTGCTTTCCCATTCATAAGGAACAGAGATGGTGAAGGCAGTTTAGGAGTTCCAGGTTTTTTTACACCTCCCCCCATATTCACTGCAGAGTGTTGTTGGGTGTCAGAAACCCTCAGCATTTCTGCTGCACTCAGGGAGAACAGAGCGAGTCCTGCGAGACCAGAGGGTGCCTGTGGGTCAGTGCAGTGTGAGGGCAGCTGCTCTGTCCCTCTGTCTTGCTCCAGCTGCCCTGGGCTGGCACCTTTCTGAGATGGAGCCTGATCACACTCCCATGTTACCCTGAAAAGCCACCAGGCACTGCGGAGAGCAGAGGCATCCACCTGAGACCATGACATGTGTCAGCCTTCCCTAAGGTCTCACCACCCCACATTGAGCCCAGGACACACAGAGCTAATTTCACAAACTCAAAAGTAATTTCTCTGTCACAGCATCTCTGCGCTTCTCCATGGGGCTTTCAGATAACACAGGGATGCTATAGGACAGGTTTGCATCCTGGAAGGAAGCTCACAGCTTGGAAAGAAAAGTCAAGGAAACAATCAACAGTCCTGATGATGGCATTTGATTGAGGGAGACTCAGCTCATTCCCCAGCCCCACAGACTGCATTGCCCACACCCCACAGGTCAGAGCAAAGCTGGGACACGTGTGCCCATGGACACACCTGCAGGAAAGGACCCACAAGCTCAGGCTGTGACTCTGCAGCTGAAACTGCCATCCCCAGAGAGCCTGACAGCAAGAACAAGATCCCAACAGCAGTGACCCAGAGCAGGGGAGCAAGAAGGAAAATGCGGTGAGGGTGGGTGTGAGAGAGGCCAGGGCAGAGGCAGCCGGGCACTCAGACAGCGTCACCCTTCCCCAGCTGTGCAGCCACCTCCCAGACACCAACACTGCCGGGCAGCTGCTCTCAGCCCCTGTGCTCTGCAGAGGAACTGGAGCTCTGGCTGCACAGGAGCTGCTTCATGCCTTGGAGCCCCCGGCCCTGAGGGCAGAGGCTTTGCTGGGTGGGACAGGAGGCCAGGGGGCTGCTCACAGGAGGGATCTGCACTGCAGGGGATCACGGGGACTTTTCTCTGTTCTCCCTCCCATAACCATTCTGGGTTTGGTTTCCTCTCATTTCTGATCATTTCCCTGCTGCCTGGAGATTCTCCCCTGGGAGGTGTTTCCCTGTCCATGTCTCTTCCCTGTCAGTGCTCACAGACCATCCCACCCTCTGTGCCCTCCCCCTGGCCCTACAGATCCTGCCTGTTCACAGGGCACTGCCTGGGGGCATCTTCCTGTTTGCAGGCTGGAAAACAGGACAGGTCAGACTAAGGCTGACGGGTCCAGCCAAGGTGATGCAGGTGCTGTGCACAGGCAGAGGGGTGGGGAAGGGATGTCATGAGCCTTCTGGCAGATGGACTGATCACTCAGAGTTGCAGTTCAGGAGTCTCAGTGACTTGTTAAATATGAGAGCTCATTTTCATTTTATCCTTTCCTGCACCCCCCACCCCTTGGGAGAGGAAACTGAAAAGACAGGCTCAGGAAAGCTCCTTATCTGTCTGGCAATCCTTGCATTGATCTTCTCCTTGAGGCATCCACTTGGAAAAATGCTGGGGGTGATCTGGATGTGTGAGCAGCCCTGACCCACACAGCACCCTCTCCACAGCAGAGGCACCTTTCCTGCGCAATAGGGTTTGCTCCTCCACCACATCTTCTCCCCTCAGTGTTGCTGGGATCTCCCGGGCAGGCTGAGCGCTGACCCTGGCAGGCGGCAGAGTCCCTGCCCGGCACAGCCCTGGGGTGCAGGGACCCTGCTCTGCAGGGCAGCCCTGGGCACCCCTGCCTGCACATTTACATTTACACCCCACAGCCACCCTGGGGAGAACGCAGCATTCACGTCTTGTCACTGACAGTGCAGAAGGCAATCCCTGCTCTGCAGCACATCCTCCCCTCTGATCAGAGAATCTCTGGGAGCTGTACTTACATCTCTCGCACAGTCAGCAATGTGACAGCTTTCTGAGATCCTACCAAGATTTGCAGATACAATGCCCTGCAGCCACAGGCTTCATATCTCTGAAGATTTTTCTCCAGGTGACCTCTCAGCATCCTCCCACCCCAGACTGCGTTTCCCTCTCCGTGCTTGGCTCCTGTGCCCTCGGTGCTGCGGGCAGAGCCCTCAGCCCTGCTGCGTATGCAGAGGAGCTGCTCCTGGGCAGAGCTGTCTCTCTGCAGCGCTGCCGCTGCCATGAGCTCCCTGTGTCCCAGGAGCCCAGCCCAGCTCAGCAGCACAGGAGCAGCCCTTGATGTCCCTTTCTCTGTCCCCTCTGGGCTCCTCCAGGTGTCTCTCAGGCTCCAGGGGCACAACTTTGAGACAACCTATAGTAATCAGTAATGTTAGTTGTGTCTGCTCTGCAGAGATACTTCTTGCCAGCATTGTATTCTTGCTAGTAAAAAAAAAATTGGTATGAGAATATTCCAGGTGTGGTCTCCCCAGGGCAGAGTAGAGGGGCAGGAGAACCTCTCTGACCTACTGACCACCCCCTTCTAACCCACCCCAGGTACCATTGGCTTCCTGGCCACAAGGGCCCAGTGCTGGCTCATGGTCATTCTGCTGTCCCCAGGACCCCCAGGTCCCTTTCCCCTACACTGTTCTCCAACAGGTCCTTCCCCAACTTACACTGGAACCTGGGGTTCTTCTTGCCCAGATGTAGGACTCTACACTTGCCCTTGTTCTATTTCATTACATTTTCCCTGCCCAGCTCTCCAGCCTGTCCAGGTCTCTGATGGCAGCACAGCTTCCAGTGTCAGCCACTCCTCCCAGCTTGGTGTCATCAGCAAACTTGCTGACAGTCACTCTATTCCCTCATCCAAGTCACTGATGAATTTATTGAATAGTACTGGCCCCAGCACTGCCCCCTGAGGCACTGCACTGGATACAGGCCTCAGCTGGACTCTGGCCTATTGACCACGACTCTCTGGCTTCTTCCCTTCAGCCAGTTCACAGTCACCTCACTATCTGATCATCCAGACCACACGCCCCCAGTTTAGCTGTGAGGATCCTGTGGGATACTGTGTCAAAGGCTTTACTGAAGTCAAGGTAGACCACATCCACTGTTTCGTCACCATGTATCCACATCGTTATGTCTTCATAAAAGTCAATGAGGTTGGTCAAGCATGACTTCCCCTTGGTGAAGCCATGTTGACTGCCCCTAATGACCCTCTTATCCCTGATATGCCTTGAGACGGCACCAAGGAGAAGTCATTCCATCAGTTTCCCAGGGATGGAGGTGAGGCTGACCGGTCTAGAGTTCCCCAGGTCCTCCTTCTTGCCCTTTTTGAAGACTGCAGTGACATTTGCTTCCCTCCAGTCCTCAGGCACCTCTCCCATTTGCCACAACTTAGCAAAGATGATGGAGAGCGGCCCAGCAATGACCTCAGCCAGCTCCCTCAGCACCCGCGGGTGCATCCCATCCGGACCCATGGATTTATGGATTTTCCTTCAAGCAGCCTTGCCCACGGGATTTCCCCCAGCAATTGCCTGAACAGGCCAAAGTTCGCCTTGCTGAAATCCAGGGTTGCAATTCTGCTTGCTATCCTGCTCCTGCCACACGAGATCCTGAACTCCACCATCTCATGGTCGCTGCAGCCAAGGCAGCCCTCAACCTTTACCGCCTCAACCAGCCCCTCCTTGTTAGTGAGGATGAGGTCCAGCAGCTCCTCTCCTGGTCGGCTCCTCCACCCTTTGCATCAGGAAGTTCCCATGGATGCACTTGCTGAACCTCCTGGGCTGTGTCTGCCTGAGTCGTCCTTCCAGAAACATCAGGGGAGTTCAAACCCCCACGACAGGCAGGGCCTGTGACTGAGGCCGCTCTCAGCTGCTGGAGAGGCCTCGGCAACGTCCTCACCCTGAGCTGGTGGGTTGTGATGGACACCCACAGCAGTGTCACCCTAATGCTCCCAGTGCTCCCAGTAACCCTCCCACTGACCCCTCCAGTGCTTCCAGTACTGCTCCCACTCACCCCTCCAGTGCCCCCAGTAAGCCCCACTAACCCCTCCAGTGCTCCCAGTAATGCTCCCACAAACCCCTCCAGTGCTCCCTGTAACCCTCCAGTGCTCCCAGTAACCCCCATTAACCCCCCCAGTGCTTCCAGTAACCCTCTCACTGACCCCTCCAGTGCTCCCAGTAACCCTCTCATTAACCCCTCCAGTGCTCCCAGTAGCCCCCAACCAACATTTCCAGTGCTCCCAGCAGCCCCCATTGTTCCCAGTAATCCTCCAAGAACTCCCAGTTAACCCCCAGTGCTCCCACTAACTGTCCTTGTGCTCCCAGCAGGCCCCCACAGTGCTCCCAGTAACCATGTGGTGTTCCCATTAACCCCCCACTAATCGTCCTACTGTTTCCAGTAATCCTCCCAGTAAACCTCCCAGTGCTCTCAGTAAACCTCCCAGTGCTCCCAGCAACCCCCCCAGTGCTCGCAGTGAGCCCCAGCAACCCCCTCATTACCCCCAGTAATCCCCCGCTAGCCATCCCAGTGATCCCAGTAACCACCTAGTGCTTTCATGTGAGCCCTCAGCAACCCCCACTGTCCCCAGTAACCCCTCCCAGTGCTCCCAGTAACCCCCCACTAACCCCTACAGTACTCCCAGCAACCCCCCTTGTTCCCAGTAATCCTCCAAAAATTCCCAATAAACCCTCAGTGTTCCCAATAACCCTCCCAGTGCTCACAGCAACCACCTAGTGCTCCCAGTAAACCCCCACCAACTGGAATATTCCCAGTAAGCCCCACAATGTTCCCAATAACCCCGCACTAATCCTTCTGATATTCCCAGTTACACTCCCAATAACCCTCCCAGTAAAGCCCCAGTAACCCCCAATGTTCCCAGTAATCCTGCAAGAACTGCCAGTAAACCCCCAGTGCTCCCAGTAACCCTCCCACTGACCCCTCCAGTGTTCCCAGTAACCCCTCCAGTGCCCCCAGTAACCTCCACTAACCCCTTCAGTGCTCCCAGTAATGCTCCCACTAACCCCTCCAGTGCTCCAAGTAACCCCCACTGACCCCTCCAGTGCTCCCAGTAATGCTCCCACTAACCCCTCCAGTGCTCCAAGTAACCCCCACTGACCCCTCCAATGCTCCCAGTAACCCTCCCACTGACCCCTCCAGTGCTCCCTGTAACCCTCCCACTGACCCCTCCAGTGCTCCCAGCAACCCCTCCAGTGCTCCCAGTAACCCCCACTAACCCCTCCAGTGCTCCCAGTAGCCCCCAACTAACCTTTCCAGTGCTCCCAGCAGTCCCCATTGTTCCCAGTAATCCTCCAAGAACTCCAGTAACCCCCAGTGCTTCCACTAATTGTCCTTGTGCTCCCAGCAGGCCCTCACAGTGCTCCCGGTAACCATGTTGTCTTCCCATTAACCCCCCACTAATTGTCCTACTGTTTCCAGTAATCCTCCCAGTAAACCTCCCAGTGCTCTCAGTAAACCTCCCAGTGCTCCCAGCAACCCCCCCAGTGCTCGCAGTGAGCCCCAGCAACCCCCTCATTGCTCGCAGTAATCCCCCGCTAGCCCTCCCAGTGATCCCAGTAGCCACCTAGTGCTTTCATGGGAGCCCTCAGCAACCCCCACTGTCCCCAGTAACCCCTCCCAGTGCTCCCAGTAACCCCCCACTAACCCCTACAGTACTCCCAGCAACCCCCATTGTGCCCAGTAATCCTCCAAAAATTCCCAATAAACCCTCAGTGTTCCCAATAACCCTCCCAGTGCTCCCAGCAACCACCTAGTGCTCCCAGTAAACCCCCACCAACTGGAATGTTCCCAGTAAGCCCCACAATGTTCCCAATAACCCTGCACTAAACCTTCTAATGTTCCCAGTTACACTCCCAATAACCCTCCCAGTAAAGCCCCAGCAACCCCCAATGTTCCCAGTAATCCTGCAAGAACTGCCAGTAAACCCCCAGTGCTCCCAGTAACCCTCCCACTGACCCCTCCAGTGTTCCCAGTAACCCTCCCACTGACCCCTCCAGTGCTCCCAGTTACCTTCCCACTGACCCCTCCAGTGTTCCCAGTAACCCTCCCACTGACCCCTCCAGTGCTCCCAGTAACCTTCCCACTGACCCTTCCAGTGTTCCCAGTAACCCCTCCAGTGCCCCCAGTAACCTCCACTAACCCCTCCAGTGCTCCCAGTAATGCACCCACTAACCCCTCCAGTGCTCCCAGCAACCCCTCTAGTGCTCCCAGTAACCCTCCCACTGATGCCTACAGTGCTCCCAGTAACCCTCTCATTAACCCCTCCAGTGCTCCCAGTAACCCCCAACTAACCTTTCCAGTGCTCCCAGCAGTCCCCATTGTTCCCAGTAATCCTCCAAGAACTCCCAGTTAACCCCCAGTGCTCCCACTAACTGTCCTTGTGCTCCCAGCAGGCCCCCACAGTGCTCCCAGTACCCATGTTGTGTTCCCATTAACCCCCCACTAATCGTCCTACTGTTTCCAGTAATCCTCCCAGTAAACCTCCCAGTGCTCTCAGTAAATCTCCCAGTGCTCCCAGCAACCCCCCCAGTGCTCGCAGTGAGCCCCAGCAACCCCCTCATTGCCCCCAGTAATCCCTCGCTAGCCATCCCAGTGATCCCAGTAACCACCTAGTGCTTTCATGTGAGCCCTCAGCAACCCCCACTGTTCCCAATAACCCTCCCAGTGCTCCAGTAACCCCCCACTAACCCCTCCCGTGCTCCCAGCAACCCCCATTGTTCCCAGTAATCCTCCAAAAATTCCCAGTAAACCCTCAGTGTTCCCAATAACCCTCCCAGTGCTCCCAGCAACCACCTAGTGCTCCCAGTAAACCCCCACCAACTGGAATGTTCCCAGTAACCCCCACAATGTTCCCAATAACCCCGCACTAAACCTTCTAATGTTCCCAGTTACACTCCCAATAACCCTCCCAGTAAAGCCCCAGCAACCCCCAACGTTCCCAGTAATCCTGCAAGAACTGCCAGTAAACCCCCAGTGATCCCAGTAAACCTCCCAGTGTTCCCAGAAACCTGCCACTAAGAAACCTACTGTTGCCAGTAACCTTCCCAGTGCTCCCAGTAACCACCTAGTGCTCCCAGTAACTCCCCAGCAACCCCCAGTGTTCCCAGACACCTCCCCAGCGCACCCAGTGGCCCCCACTAACCCCTCCAGTGCTCACAGCAACCCCCATTGTTCCCAGTAATCCTGCAAGGACCCCCAGCAAACCCCCAGTGTTCCCAGTAACCCTCCCAGTGGTCCCAGTAACCACCTAGTGTGGAGGGGTTTTGATAGATAAAGATTTGCTGCTGAATAAGTCTGGCTCAAAGGAATCTCAAGGCCGCTTCGGGGAGCTGAGAGCAGAGTCTGCTGTGAGAAAGAGGGGTGTTCCTCAATCACCGGGGTCCTGGCGTGGCGTGAATCATCGGACATATCATCAGTGAGACTCCAGCGCATGGACAGCCCACGATACTCATTTAGCGAATCCATGCTTGGAGCGTGGACACGTGATTAGAATATAGTTGCATACATAAGGAGGCTGGTTTATGTAATAAATGGCTTTAGCATGATTCACATTGAATCAACTTGTTTTGCTGAGTCCTTATTTCGCTCTAACAAATGGTGACCCCGACGTGATACTCTGAACGGCGTACCACCGAGGTCGGGAAAAAGCCTGGAGCGGCCCAGCCGGAGGCGGATCAGCTGGACTGAGAACTGGGTGGAGGCGTATGGACGTCCCGCATTTTGTTGAAGAAGTCACCGTAAAGGGTGAGCGGCTGGGAGCGGGAGGAGGGAAGAGTGAAGTTATGGGGCAAAATATATCCTCTGAGGAAGAAGCCATAGTTAAACTCCTCCTGCATATTCTCTCTATGAGAGGACTTAAATATGAAGAAAGTAACATCAGTAGACTGTTGGTTTGGTGTAGAACTAACGGCTACCCGACAGAAGCTGAAAAAGCTTTAAAAATTGGCCTTTGGTACGATATAGGGCAGAAGTTATGGGATCAGGTTAGTGACGGAGATAAAAAAGCTAAATCACTAGCGACTACTTGGAAGCTTATACTGTCCGCTTTAAAAGAACTTAAGGCCGAACGGGCTGCGGTTTCTGGAATTTTTACAGCGTTACAGCCTGATAACAACTCTAAAAATAACTGTGAAGCTTATCCAGTTCGTGTCTTTGACCCCTCCCTCCCCCAACCCCTGTCGTGCCATCGGCACCCCCGGTCATACAGCAATCTGGGGCGGGGGGAGGAAAATCATTCAGCAGATGGGCCCCCTATACCATCACACGACCCTAAAGAGACCAAGCAGTCCAAGGAACTGGAGTCAGATAATTCGTCAAAAGAACTGTTGAAAGCTGAGAATGCTAAAGCCGTAAATAAGTGTAATATCAGTCCTGTTACTGAGTCGTGTCCGCCTTTACCGCCTCCTACCCCTCTAACTCCTGCACCGGAGGAGAAGGAGTCGCCAGAAAAAAACTGGACTAAAGAACTGTGTGAAAAAATAGACCAGCTATCACTGAAAGAAACCAGCACTCGGGAAGGCGATTATTTTGATGGTGACGAGAAGGGGGGTGCAACGGGGGGTGCAACGGGGGGTGCAACAGGGGGTGCATCGGGGAGTTCGGGCTCTACGAATGATTATGACGTTAAAAGACATTGGCGAGGGATTATCAGAAATGCGATGATAGAAGGTGAAATAATGAGTGCATACCCAGTCATTTACCAGCAAGACGAACAGGTTAATCAGAATCCTGGGTGGACTGGGTTGCATTGGGAGGAGATAAAAGAGGCTAGAAAAGCTGTGCAGCAGTATGGATTGCATGGAAAATATACACAAGGCTTTATTAATACTCTTTTTGATGGGCAAATACTAACTCCTTACGATTGTCGTCAGCTGGCTACGTTGCTACTAACACCAATGCAAAAAAAAAGGGGGAAGTAGGGGAAACACCACAAAACCAATTGTCAAAAGCATTGTGTGTGATGAAATACTTTGCAAGTATGACCCAAAACTATGCTAAATCAGAAATAACCTACATTATTAGTTATGGTCAAATTACTAGTCAATGAAAAAGGCCTTTCCAGTTAATAACTTGGGGAAAGGGTTATGCTGTGTCATTACAGACCAAGGATCAAAACAGATTCCTGCGAAATGGATCAAGCCATGGCTGAACAAAGATAACAAAGATTCAACAGATGCAGAAGGGCAGGAGGGAGATAAGTTGTGAGAATTGTCTTAAATGCAAACCATGAATTCCTATTCAGTGTTATAGATGCTCCTAGACCCAGTAGCCTAAAAGCTTATTAGTAAACAAATAAGGTACCTTCTATAGAGAATGCTAATTTGAATAGATAGTAAGAGTTCCAAAAGGGTGATATTACTGTTAGATAATCTATGCATAGATAAGATAAAAGTATAAGATATTTCTACCATGGTAACTTAACTTAGCATCTGATAAGGTTTTAAAAGAAGTATTAATATTAAGCTATAGATCTTTTAAGTATAAGTTTAAATATAAGATTATAAGTTAATAAGTTTATAAGTTAAATATAAGTTTAAGTTTTAGGATATTAAGTCAATAATTAGCATATGCTGATGATATTAAGTACAATACTCTATAAACTGCGCAGTTATAGATATTTAGGAGGTTAAGAGAAAATATTGTATTAACTTGTCTGGTTATTTTGAATCTATTAAAATAGTGTGTTAATAAGGTTGTCATAATAGAATTAAGGTTTTAAGAATAGGCAGGTATTTGTTTGATCTTAGTAAGTAAGGTTTAACTGTATTATATGTAATTGTAATTATGTTGTTAATCACGTGTTCTATGTTGCAGTATGTTTCAAAAATGATTCGCCGTGCGGTTGATGGGGTCTGACTAATTCAAGAACAGAAAGGGGGAAGTGTGGAGGGGGTTTTGGTAAATAAAGACTTTGTTGATGAATTAGTCTGGCTCAAAGGAATCTCAAGGCCGCTTCGGGGAGCTGAGAGCAGAGTCCGCTGTGAGAAAGAGGGGCGTTCCTCAATCACCGGGGTCCTGGAGAGGCGTGAATCATCGGACGCATCATCAGTGAGACTCCAGCGCATGGACAGCCCACAATACTCATTTAGCGAATCCATGCTTGGAGCATGGACGCGTGATTAGAATATAGTTACGTATACAAGGAGACTTGTTTCTGTAATAAATGGCTTAGCGTGATTCACATTGAATCGACTTGTTTTGCTGAGTCCCTATTTCGTTCCTACACACCATCCAGTCCAATCCCCCTGCTGGAGCAGGAATGCCTAGGTGAGGTTGCACAGGAACATGTCCAGGCGGGTTTTGAATGTCTCCAGGGAAGGAGACTCCACACCCCCCTGGGCAACCTGTTCATTGCTCTGTCACCCTCACTGAGAAGAAGTTTCTTCTCAAATTTAAGTGGAACCTCTTGTGTTCCAGCTTGATCCCATTACCCCTTGTCCTATCATTGTTTGCCACCGAGAAGACCCTGGCTCCATCCTCATGGCACTCACCCTTTGTATATTTATAAACATTAATAAGGTCACCCCTCAGTCTCCTCTTCTCCAAACTAAAGAGACCCTGTTCCTTTGCCCTTTCTCTGTCACTCTGTCCCAGATCTGGTGTATTTTTTTAAATTGTTTTCATCTCATTCCCAACTTATTACTTTATTTCTCCTTTTATTTTTTTCTACTTTCATCCCTTTTTCCTCATTTCACTGCCCATGTCTTGATATCTTCTTCCATTTCTTCTGCTGAAGCGTGCAGTTCATGTGGCACCGGGGGTGAACCGACACCCTCAGTTTGGTATCTGGACCCGTGCTGGGCTCGCACATGGACTAAGACCCAGCTCAGTGCACAAATTGCTCAGCCCAACCCCAGCTGCCAAGCGCTGGTCCTGCTCTCTCCTCCCTGGTGCCAACCGAGCGCACGACTGCCCTGTGGCCTCTAAGGGTCTCTATGCTCTCTATGGGTCTCTATGGTCTCTATGGGTCTCTATGGTCTCTATGGGTCTCTATGGCCTCTATGGTTTCTATGGTCTCTATGGTCTCTGTGGGTCTCTATGGTCTCTGTGGGTCTCTATGGGTCTCTATGGTCTCTATGGGTCTCTATGGCCTCTATGGTTTCTATGGTCTCTATGGTCCCTGTGGGTCTCTATGGTCTCTGTGGGTCTCTATGGGTCTCTATGGTCTCTATGGGTCTCTATGGTCTCTATGGTTTCTATGGTCTCTATGGTCTCTATGGGTCTCTATGGTCTCTATAGTCTCTATGGTCTCTATGGTCTTTCTGGGTCGGTCTCTATGGTCTCCATGGTCTCTATGAGTCTCTATGGTCTCTATGGTCTCTGTGGGTCTCTATGGGTCTCTATGGTCTCTGTGAATCTCTATGGTCTCCACGGTCTCTATGGTCTCTATGGGTCTCTATGGGTCTCTATGGTCTCTATGGTCCCTATGGGTCTCTGTGGTCTCCATGGTCGCTATAGGTCTCTATGGTACTTATGGTCCCTATGGGTGTCTATGGTCTCTGTGGGTCTCTGTGGGTCTCTATGGGTCTCTATGGTCTCTAAGGTCTCTATGGGTCTCTGTGGGTCTCTGTGGGTCTCTATGGGTCTCTATGGTCTCTATGGTCTCTAGAGTCTCTATGGTCCCTATGGGTCTCTATGGTTTCAGTGGGTCTCTGTGTGTCTCTATGGGTCTCTATGGTCTCTATGGTCTCTAAGGTCTCTAAGGTCTCTATTGGTCTCTATGGTCTGCATGTTCCCTATGGGTCTCTATGGTCTCTGTGGGTCTCTCTGGGTCTCTATGGTCTCTGTGGGTCTCTATGGGTCTCTATGGTCTCTATGGATCTCTATGGTCTCTATGGTCTCTATGGTCTCTGTGGGTCTCTATGGTCTCTGTGGATCTCTATGGGTCTCTATGGTATCTGTGGAAATCTATGGGTCTCTATGGGTCTCTATGGTCTGTATGGTCTCTATGGGTCTCTATGGCCTCTGTGGTCTCTATGGTCTCTGCAGGTCTCTATGGTCTCTATGGTCTCTGTCGGTCTCTATGGTCTCTGTGGGTCACTATGGGTCTCTATGGTCTCTATGGGTCTCTATGGTCTCTATGGTCTCTGTGGGTCCCTATGGTCTCTATGGTCTCTATGGTCTCTGTGGTCTCTATGGTCTCTATGGTCTCTGTACGTCTCTATGGTCTCTATGGTCCCTATGGGTGTCTATGGTCTCTGTGGGTCTCTGTGGGTCTCCATGGGTGTCTATGGTCTCTAAGGTCTCTATGGTCTCTATGGTCTCTATGGCTCTCTATGGTCTCTAAGGTCTCTATGGGTCTCTTTGGTCTCTATGGTCTCTAGAGTCTCTATGGTCCCTATGGGTCTCTATGGTCTCTGTGGGTCTCTATGGTCTCTGTGGTCTCTATAGTCTCTATGGTCTCTGTGGGTCTCTATGGTCTCTGTGGTCTATACAGTCTCTGTGGGTCTCTATGGTCTCTGTGCGTCTCTATGGGTCTCTATGGTCTCCATCGTCTCTATGAGTCTCTATGGTCTCTGTGGGTCTCTGTGGGTCTCTATGGGTCTCTATGGTCTCTATGGGTCTCTATGGCCTCTATGGTCTCTATGGTCTATGTGGGTCTCTATGGTCTCTGTGATCTCTATGGTCTCTATGGCCTCTGTAGGTCTCTATGGTCTCTATGGTTTCTGTGGGTCTCTATGGTCTCTATGGGTCTCTATGGGTCTCTATGGTCTCTGTGTGTCTCTATGGTCTCCATGGTCTCTATGGTCTCTATGGGTCTCTATGGGTCTTTATGGTCTCTATGGTCCCTATGGGTCTCTATGGTCTCTATGGTCTCTATAGGTCTCTATGGGTCTCTATGGTCTCCATGGTCGCTATAGGTCTCTATGGTCCTTATGGTCCCTATGGGTGTCTATTGTCTCTGTGGGTCTCTGTGGGTCTCTATGGGTCTCTATGGTCTCTAAGGTCTCTATGGGTCTCTATGGTCTCTGTGGGTCTCTATGGGTCTCTATGGTCTCTATGGGTCTCTATGGTCTCCATGGTCGCTATAGGTCTCTATGGTCCTTATGTTCCCTATGGGTCTCTATGGTCTCTGTGGGTCTCTGTGGGTCTCTATGGGTCTCTATGGTCTCTATGGGTCTCTATGGTCTATGTGGGTCTCTATGGTCTCTGTGGTCTCTATGGTCTCTATGGCCTCTGTAGGTCTCCATGGCCTCTATGGTCTCTGTGGGTCTCTATGGTCTCTATGGGTCTCTATGGGTTTCTATGGCCTCTATGGGTCTCTATGGTCTCTATGGTCCCTATGGGTCTCTATGGGTCTCTATGGCCTCTATGGGTCTCTATGGTCTCTGTGGTCCCTATGAGTCTCTATGGGACTCTATGGTCTCCTTGGTCGCTATGGGTCTCTATGGTCTCTATGGTCTCTATGGTCCCTATGAGTGTCAATGGTCTATCTGGGTCTCTGTGGGTCTCTATGGGTCTCTATGGTCTCTATGGGTATCTATGGTGTCCATGGTCTCTATGGTGTCTATGGTCTCTATGGTCTCTATGGGTCTCTATGATCTCTATGGTCTCTAGAGTCTCTATGGTCCCTATGGGTCTCTATGGGCTCTGTGGGTCTCTGTGGGTCTCTGTGGGTCTCTATGGTCTCTATGGTCTCTAAGGTCTCTATGGGTCTCTATGGTCTCTCTGGTCTCTATGGGTCTCTTTGGTCTCTATGGTCTCTAGAGTCTCTATGGTCCCTTTGGGTCTCTATTGTCTCTGTGCGTCTCTGTGGGTCTCTATGGGTCTCTATGGTCTCTATGATCTCTAAGGTCTCTATGGTTCTCTATGGGTCTCTATGGTCTCCATGGTCTCTATGGGTCTCTATGTTCTCTATGGTATCTAAGGTCTCTATGGGTCTCTATGGTCTCTTTGGGTCTCTATGGGTCTCTATGGTCTCTGTGGGTCTCTATGGTCTCCATGGTTTCTATGGTCTCTATGGGTCTCTATGGGTCTCTATGGTCTCTATGTTCCCTATGGGTCTCTATGGTCTCTATGGTCTCTATAGCTCTCTATGGGTCTCTATGGTCTCCATGGTCGCTATAGGTCTCTATGGTCCTTATGGTCCCTATGTGTCTCTATGGACTCTGTGGGTCTCTGCGGGTCTCTGTGGGTCTCTATGGGTCTCTAAGGTTTCTATGGGTCTCTATGGTCTCTATGGGTCTCTATGGTCCCTATGGGTGTCTATGATCTCTGTGGGTCTCTGTGGGTCTCTATGGGTCTCTATGGTCTCTAAGGTCTCTAAGGTCTCTATGGTCTCTATTGGTCTCTATGGTCTCTATGGTCTCTAGAACCTCTATGGTCCCTATGGGTCTCTATGGTCTCTGTGGGTCTCTGTATGTCTCTATGGGTCTCTATGGTCTCTATGGTCTCTAAGGTCTCTATGGTCTCTATTGGTCTCTATGGTCTCCAGGGTCCCTATGGGTCACTATAGTCTCTGTGGGTCTCTATGGGTCTCTATGGTCTCTGTGGGTCTCTATGGGTCTCTGTGGTCTCTATGGATCTCTATGATCTCTATGGTCTCTATGGTCTCTGTGGGTCTCTATGGTCTCTGTGGATCTCTATGGGTCTCTATGGTCTCTGTGGGTCTCTATGGGTCTCTATGGTCTCTATGGATCTCTATGGTCTCTATGGTCTCTATGGGTCTCTATGGTCTCATATGGTTATCTATGGGTCTCTATGGTCTCTATGGTCTCTATGGTCTCTATGGTCTCTGTGGGTCTCTATGGCCTCCGTGGGTCTCTATGGGTCTCTATGGTCTCTGTGGGTCTCTATGGTCTCTGTGGCTCTCTATGATCTCTGTGGATCTCTATGGGTCTCTATGGTCTCTGTGGATCTCTATGGGTCTCTATGGTCTCTATGGGTCTCTATGGTCTCATATGGTTATCTATGGGTCTCTATGGTCTCTATGGTCTCTATGGTCTCTATGGTCTCTGTAGTTCTCTATGGTCTCTATGGTCTCTGTGGCTCACTATGGTTCTCTATGGTCTCTATGGGTCTCTATGGTATCTATGGTCTCTGTGGGTCCCTATGGTCTCTGTGGTCTCTATGGTCTCTGCGGTCTCTATGGTCTCTGTGGGTCTCTATGGGTCTCTATGGTCTCTAAGGTCTCTATGGGTCTCTATGGTCTCCATGGTCTCTATGGTCTTTATGGGTCTCTATGGGTCTCTATGGTCTCTATCGTCCCTATGGGTCTCTATGGTCTCTATAGGTCTCTATGGGTCTCTATGGTCTCTATGGTCTTTGTGGGTCCATATGGTCTCTATGGTCTCTATGGTCTCTGTGGTCTCTATGGTCTCTATGGTCTCTGAAGGTCTCTATGGTCTCTATGGTCTCTGTGGGTCTCTATGGCCTCCGTCGGTCTCTATGGGTCTCTATGGTCTCTGTGGGTCTCTATGGTCTCTGTGGGTCTCTATGGGTTTCTGTGGTCTCTATGGGTCTCTATGGTCTCTATGGTCTCTGTGGGACCCTATGGTCTCTATGGTCTCTATGGTCTCTATGGTCTCTATGGGTATCTATGGCCTCTATGGGTCTCTATGGTATCTATGGTCTCTATGGTCTCTATGGTCTCTGTGGGCCTCTATGGTCTCTGTGGGTCTCTATGGGTCTCTATGGTCTCTATGGGTCTCTATGGTCTCTATGGTCTCTATGGGTCTCTATGGGTCTCTATGGTCTCTATGATCTCTAAGGTCTCTATGGTTCTCTATGGGTCTCTATGGTCTCCATGGTCTCTATGGGTCTCTATGTTCTCTATGGTCTCTAAGGTCTCGGTGGGTCTCTATGGTCTCTTTGGGTCTCTATGGGTCTCTATGGTCTCTGTGGGTCTCTGTGGTCTCTATGGTCTCTATAGCTCTCTATGGGTCTCTATGGTCTCCATGGTCGCTATAAGTCTCTATGGTCCTTATGGTCCCTATGGGTCTCTATGGACTCTGTGGGTCTCTGTGGGTCTCTGTCGGTCTCTATGGGTCTCTAAGGTTTCTATGGGTCTCTATGGTCTCTATGGGTCTCTATGGTCCCTATGGGTGTCTATGATCTCTGTGGGTCTCTGTGGGTCTCTATGGGTCTCTATGGTCTCTAAGGTCTCTAAGGTCTCTATGGTCTCTATTGGTCTCTATGGTCTCTATGGTCTCTAGAATCTCTATGGTCCCTATGGGTCTCTATGGTCTCTGTGGGTCTCTGTATGTCTCTATGGGTCTCTATGGTCTCTATGGTCTCTAAGGTCTCTATGGTCTCTATGGGGCTCTATGGTCTCCAGGGTCCCTATGGGTCTCTATAGTCTCTGTGGGTCTCTATGGGTCTCTATGGTCTCTGTGGGTCTCTATGGGTCTCTGTGGTCTCTATGGATCTCTATGGTTTCTATGGTCTCTATGGTCTCTGTGGGTCTCTATGGTCTCTGTGGATCTCTATGGGTCTCTATGGTCTCTGTGGGTCTCTATGGGTCTCTATGGTCTCTATGGATCTCTATGGTCTCTATGGTCTCTATGGTCTCTGTGGCTCTCTATGATCTCTGTGGATCTCTATGGGTCTCTATGGTCTCTGTGGATCTCTATGGGACTCTATGGTCTCTATGGGTCTCTATGGTCTCATATGGTCATCTATGGGTCTCTATGGTCTCTATGGTCTCTATGGTCTCTATGGTCTCTGTAGTTCTCTATGGTCTCTATGGTCTCTGTGGCTCACTATTGTTCTCTATGGTCTCTATGGGTCTCTATGGTATCTATGGTCTCTCTGGGTCCCTATGGTCTCTGTGGTCTCTATGGTCTCTGTGGTCTCTATGGTCTCTGTGGGTCTCTATGTGTCTCTATGGTCTCTAAGGTCTCTATGGGTCTCTATGGTCTCCATGGTCTCTATGGTCTCTATGGGTCTCTATGGGTCTCTATGGTCTCTATCGTCCCTATGGGTCTCTATGGTCTCTATAGGTCTCTATGGGTCTCTATGGTCTCTATGGTATTTATGGGTCCATATGGTCTCTATGGTCTCTATGGTCTCTGTGGTCTCTATGGTCTCTATGGTCTCTGTGGGTCTCTATGGTCTCTATGCTCTCTATGGTCTATGGGTCTCTGTGGTCTGTATGGTCTCTATGGTCTCTATTGTTTCTAGGGGTCTCTATGGGTCTCTATGTTCTCTATGCGTCTCTATGGTCTCTATGGTCTCTGTTGGTCTCTATGGGTCTCTATGGCCTCTATGCGTCTCTATGGTCTCTATGGGTCTCTATAGTCTCTATGGTCTCTATGGTCTCTGTGGGTTTCTATGGTCTCTGTGGTCTCTATGGTGTCTATGGTCTCTGTGGGTCTCTATGGTCTCTTTGGGTCTCTATGGGTCTCTATGGTCTCTATGGGTCTCTATGGTCTCTATGGTCTCTGTGGGTCTCTATGGTCTCTATGGTCTCTATGGTCTCTATGGGTCTCTATGCTCTCTATGGGTCTCTATAGTCTCTATGGTCTCTATGGTGTCTGTGGGTCTCTATGGTGTCTGTGGTCTCTATGGTCTCTGTGGGTCTCTATGGTCTCTATGGTCTCTACGGTCTCTGTGGGTCTCTATGGTCTCTGTGGGTCTCTGTGCTCTCTATGGTTCTGTATTGGTCTCTATGGTCTCTATGGTCTCTGTGGTCTCTATGGTCTCTATGGTCTCTGAAGGTCTCTATGGTCTCTATGGTCTCTGTGGGTCTCTATTGCCTCCGTGGGTCTCTATGGGTCTCTATGGTCTCTATGGTCTCTGTGGGTCTCTGTGGGTCTCTATGGGTCTCTATGGTCTCTATGGGTCTCTATGGTCTCTATGGTCTCTATGGTCTCTGTGGCTCTCTATGGTCTCTATGGTCTCTACGGTCTCTGTGGGTCTCTGTGGTGTCTGTGGGTCTCTATGGGTCTCTATGGTCTCTATGGGTCTCTATGGGTCTCTATGGTCTCTATGGGTCTCTATGGTCTCGATGGTCACTATGGTCTCTGTGGGTCTCCGTGGGTGTCTATGGTCTCTATGGGTCTCTATGGTCTGTATGGTCTCTATGGTCTCTATGGGTGTCCATGGTCTCTGTGGTCTCTACGGTCTCTATGGCCTCTGTAGGTCTCTATGGTCTCTATGGTCTCTGTGGGTCTCTATGGTCTCTGTGGGTCTCTATGGGTCTCTGTGGTCTCTATGGGTCTCTATGGTCTCTATGGTCTCTGTGGGACCCTATGGTCTCTATGGTCTCTATGGTCTCTATGGTCTCTATGGGTCTCTATGGCCTCTATGGGTCTCTATGGTATCTATGGTCTCTATGGTCTCTATGGTCTCTGTGGGTCTCTATGGTCTCTGTGGGTCTCTATGGGTCTCTATGGTCTCTATGGGTCTCTATGGTCTCTATGGTCTCTATAGGTCTCTATGGGTCTCTATGGTCTCTATGGGTCTCTATGGTCTCCATGGTCTCTATGGTCTCTATGGGTCTCTATGGGTCTCTATGGTCTCTATCGTCCCTCTGGGTCTCTATGGTCTCTATAGGTCTCTATGGGTCTCTATGGTCTCTATGGTGTTTGTGGGTCCACATGGTCTCTATGGTCTCTATGGGTCTCTATGGTCTCATATGGTCATCTATGGGTCTCTATGGTCTCTATGGTCTCTATGGTCTCTATGGTCTCTGTAGTTCTCTATGGTCTCTATGGTCTCTGTTGCTCACTATGGTTCTCTATGGTCTCTATGGGTCTCTATGGTATCTATTGTCTCTGTGGGTCCCTATGGTTTCTGTGGTCTCTATGGTCTCTGTGGTCTCTATGGTCTCTGTGGGTCTCTATGGGTCTCTATGGTCTCTAAGGTCTCTATGGGTCTCTATGGTCTCCATGGTCTCTATGGTCTCTATGGCTCTCTATGGGTCCCTATGGGTCTCTATCGTCCCTATGGGTCTCTATGGTCTCTATAGGTCTCTATGGGTCTCTATGGTCTCTATGGTCTTTGTGGGTCCATATGGTCTCTATGGTCTCTATGGTCTCTGTGGTCTCTATGGTCTCTATGGTCTCTGAAGGTCTCTATGGTCTCTATGGTCTCTGTGGGTCTCTATGGCCTCCGTGGGTCTCTATGGTCTCTGTGGGTCTCTATGGTCTCTGTGGGTCTCTATGGGTCTCTGTGGTCTCTATGGGTCTCTATGGTCTCTATGGTCTCTGTGGGACCCTATGGTCTCTATGGTCTCTATGGTCTCTATGGTCTCTATGGGTCTCTATGGCCTCTATGGGTCTCTATGGTATCTATGGTCTCTATGGTCTCTATGGTCTCTGTGGGTCTCTATGGTCTCTGTGGGTCTCTATGGGTCTCTATGGTCTCTATGGGTCTCTATGGTCTCTATAGGTCTCTATGGGTCTCTATGGTCTCTATGGGTCTCTATGGTCTCCATGGTCTCTATGGTCTCTATGGGTCTCTATGGGTCTCTATGGGTCTTTATGGTCTCTATCGTCCCTATGGGTCTCTATGGTCTCTATAGGTCTCTATGGGTCTCTATGGTCTCTATGGTGTTTGTGGGTCCATATGGTCTCTATGGTCTCTGTGGTCTCTATGGTCTCTATGGTCTCTGAAGGTCTCTATGGTCTCTATGGTCTCTGTGGGTCTCTATGGCCTCCGTGGGTCTCTATAGGTCTCTATGGTCTCTGTGGGTCTCTATGGTCCCTGTGGTTCTCTATGGGTCTCTATGGGTCTCTATGGCCTCTATGGTTTCTATGGTCTCTGTGGGTCTCTGTGGGTCTCCATGGGTGTCTATGGTCTCTAAGTTCTCTATGGTCTCTATGGTCTCTATGGTCTCTAAGGTCTCTATGGGTCTCTATGGTCTCTAAGGTCTCTATGGGTCTCTTTGGTCTCTATGGTCCCTAGAGTCTCTCTGGTCCCTATGGGTCTCTATGGTCTCTGTGGGTCTCTATGGTCTCTGTGGTCTCTATGGTCTCTATGGTCTCTGTAGGTTTCTGTGGTCTCTATAGTCTCTGTGGGTCTCTATGGTCTCTGTGGATCTCTATGGGTCTCTATGGTCTCTATGGGTCTCTATTGTCTCTATGGGTCTCTATGGTCTCTATGGTCTCTGTGGATTCTATGGTCTCTATGGTCCCTATGGCTGTCTATGGTCTCTGTGGGTCTCTATGGGTCTTTTTGGTCTCTAAGGTCTCTATGGGTCTATATGGTCTCTATGGTCTCTATGGGTCTCTATGTTCTCTGTGGACTCTAGAGTCTCTATGGTCCCTATGGGTCTCTATGGTCTCTGTGGGTCTCTGTGGGTCTCTATGGGTCTTTATGGTCTCTATGATCTCTAAGGTCTCTGTGGTTCTCTATGGGTCTCTATGGTCTCCATGATCTCTATGGGTCTCTATGGTCTCTATGGTCTCTGTGGTCTCTGTGGGTCTCTGTGGTCTCTGTGGGTCTCTATGGGTCTCTATGGTCTCCATGGTTCTCTACGGGTCTCCATGGTCTCCATGTTCTCTATGGGTCTCTATGGTCTCCATGGTCTCTATTAGTCTCTATGGTCTCTATAGTCTCTGTGGGTCTCTATGGGTCTCTATGGTCTCTGTGGGTCTCTATGGTCTCCATGGTCTCTATGGTCTCTATGGGTCTCTATGGGTCTCTATATTCTCTATGGTCCCTATAGGTCTCTATGGTCTCTATGGTGTCTACAGGTCTCTATGGGTCTCTATGGTCTCCATGGTCGCTATAGGTCTCTATGGTCCTTATGTTCCCTATGGGTCTCTATGGTCTCTCTGGGTCTCTGTGGGTCTCTATGGGTCTCTATGGTCTCTGTGGGTCTCTATGGTCTCTATGGTCTCAATGGTCTCTGTGGGTCTCTATGGTCTCTGTGGTCTCTATGGTCTCTATGGTCTGTATGGTCTCCATGGTCTCTATGGGTCTCTAAGGTCTCTATGGTCTCTAAGGTCTCTATGGGTCTCTATGGGTCTCTATGGTCTCCATGGTCTCTATGGGTCTCTATGGTCTCTATGGTCTCAATGGTCTCTGTGGGTCTCTATGGTCTCTGTGGTCTCTATGGTCTCTATGGTCTGTATGGTCTCCATGGTCTCTATGGGTCTCTAAGGTCTCTATGGTCTCTATGGTCCCTATGGGTCTCTATGGGACTCTATGGTCTCCATGGTCGCTATAGGTCTCTATGATCTCTATGGTCTCTGAGGGTCTCTATGGTCTCTGTGGTCTCTATGGTCTCTGTGGGTCTCTATGGGTCTCTTTGGTCTCTATGGGTCTCTATGGTCTCTATGGTCTCTATGGTCTCTGTGCGTCTCTGTGGTCTCTGTGGGTCTCTATGGGTCTCTAAGGTCTCTATGGGTCTCTATGGTCTCTACGGTCTCTATGGTCTCTGTGGGTCTCTATGGTCTCTGTGGGTCTCTATGGGTCTCTATTGTCTCTATGGGTCTCTATGGTCTCTATGGTCTCTATGGTCCCTATGGGTGTCTATGGTCTCTGCGGGTCTCTGTGGGTCTCTATGGGTCTCTATGGTCTCTATGGGTCTCTATGGTCTCTATGGTCTCTAAGGTCTCTATGTTCTCTATGGGTCTCTATGGTCTCTATGGTCTCTAGGGTCTCTATGGTCCCTATGGGTCTCTATGGTCTCTGTGGGTCTCTGTGGGTCTCTATGGGTCTCTGTGGGTCTCTATGGTCTCTATGCTCTCTATGGTCTCTATGGGTCTCTATGGTCTCTATGGTCTCTATGGTCTCTGTAGGTCTCTATGGTCTCTATGGTTTCTGTGGGTCTCTATGGTCTCTATGGGTCTCTATGGTCTCTATGGTCTCTGTGGGTCTCTATGGTCTCTATGCTCTCTATGGTCTCTATGGGTCTCTATGGTCTCTATGGTCTCTATGGTCTCTGTATGTCTCTATGGTCTCTATGGTCTCTGTGGGTCTCTATGGTCTCTATGGGTCTCTATGGTCTCTATGGTCTGTAGGGTCTCTGTGGGTCTCTATGGTCTCTGTGGGTCTCTATGGGTCTCTATGGTCTCTATGGGTCTCTATGGTCTCTATGGTATCTATGGTCTCTATGGTCCCTATGGGTGTCTATGGTCTCTGTGGGTCTCTGTGGGTCTCTGTGGGTCTCTATGGTCTCTATGGGTCTCTATGGTTTCTATGGTCTCTATGGTCTCTAAGGTCTCTATGGTCTCCAAGGTCTCTATGGGTCTCTATGGTCTCTATGGTCTCTATGGGTCTCTATGGTCTCTATGGTCTCTTGAGTCTCTATGGTCCCTATGGGTGTCTATGGTCTATGTGGCTCTGTGTGGGTCTCCATGGGTCTCTATGGTCTCTATGGGTCTCTATGGTCTCTATGGTCTCTATGGTCTCTATGGGTCTCTATGGTCTCTATGGTCACTAAGGTCTCTATCGGTCCCTGTGGGTCTCTATGGTCTCCATGGTCTCTATGGGTCTCTATGGTCTCTATGGTCTCTGTGGTCTCTGTGGGTCTCTATGGGTCTCTATGGTCTCCATGGTCTCTATGGTCTCTATGGTCTCTGTGGTCTCTGTGGGTCTCTATGATCTCTGTGGGTCTCTATGGGTCTCTATGGCCTCTATGGGTCTCTATGGTCTCTATGGGTCTCTATGGTCTCTATGGTCTCTATGGTCTCTGTGGGTCTCTATGGTCTCTGTTGTCTCTATGGTCTCTGTTGGTCTCTATGGTCTCTGTGGGTCTCTATGGGTCTCTATGGTCTCTATGGTTCTCTATGGTCTCTATGGTCTCTGTGGGTCTCTATGGTCTCTGTTGTCTCTATGGTCTCTGTTGGTCTCTATGGTCTCTGTGGGTCTCTATGGGTCTCTATGGTCTCTATGGTTCTCTATGGTCTCTATGGTTCTCTATGGGTCTCTATGGTCTCTATGGGTCTCTATGGTCTCTATGGTCTCTGTGGGTCTCTATGGTCTCTATGCTCTCTATGGTCTATGGGTCTCTGTGGTCTGTATGGTCTCTATGGTCTCTATTGTTTCTAGGGGTCTCTATGTTCTCTATGCGTCTCTATGGTCTCTATGGTCTCTGTTGGTCTCTATGGGTCTCTATGGCCTCTATGCGTCTCTATGGTCTCTATGGGTCTCTATAGTCTCTATGGTCTCTATGGTCTCTGTGGGTTTCTATGGTCTCTGTGGTCTCTATGGTGTCTATGGTCTCTGTGGGTCTCTATGGTCTCTATGGTCTCTACGGTCTCTGTGGGTCTCTATGGTCTCTTTGGGTCTCTATGGGTCTCTATGGTCTCCATGGTCTCTATGGGTCTCTATGGTCTCTATGGTCTCAATGGTCTCTGTGGGTCTCTATGGTCTCTGTGGTCTCTATGGTCTCTATGGTCTGTATGGTCTCCATGGTCTCTATGGGTCTCTAAGGTCTCTATGGTCTCTATGGTCCCTATGGGTCTCTATGGGACTCTATGGTCTCCATGGTCGCTATAGGTCTCTATGATCTCTATGGTCTCTGAGGGTCTCTATGGTCTCTGTGGTCTCTATGGTCTCTGTGGGTCTCTATGGGTCTCTTTGGTCTCTATGGGTCTCTATGGTCTCTATGGTCGCTATGGTCTCTGTGCGTCTCTGTGGTCTCTGTGGGTCTCTATGGGTCTCTAAGGTCTCTATGGGTCTCTATGGTCTCTACGGTCTCTATGGTCTCTGTGGGTCTCTATGGTCTCTGTGGGTCTCTATGGGTCTCTATTGTCTCTATGGGTCTCTATGGTCTCTATGGTCTCTATGGTCCCTATGGGTGTCTATGGTCTCTGCGGGTCTCTGTGGGTCTCTATGGGTCTCTATGGTCTCTATGGGTCTCTATGGTCTCTATGGTCTCTAAGGTCTCTATGTTCTCTATGGGTCTCTATGGTCTCTATGGTCTCTAGGGTCTCTATGGTCCCTATGGGTCTCTATGGTCTCTGTGGGTCTCTGTGGGTCTCTATGGGTCTCTGTGGGTCTCTATGGTCTCTATGCTCTCTATGGTCTCTATGGGTCTCTATGGTCTCTATGGTCTCTATGGTCTCTGTAGGTCTCTATGGTCTCTATGGTTTCTGTGGGTCTCTATGGTCTCTATGGGTCTCTATGGTCTCTATGGTCTCTGTGGGTCTCTATGGTCTCTATGCTCTCTATGGTCTCTATGGGTCTCTATGGTCTCTATGGTCTCTATGGTCTCTGTATGTCTCTATGGTCTCTATGGTCTCTGTGGGTCTCTATGGTCTCTATGGGTCTCTATGGTCTCTATGGTCTGTAGGGTCTCTGTGGGTCTCTATGGTCTCTGTGGGTCTCTATGGGTCTCTATGGTCTCTATGGGTCTCTATGGTCTCTATGGTATCTATGGTCTCTATGGTCCCTATGGGTGTCTATGGTCTCTGTGGGTCTCTGTGGGTCTCTGTGGGTCTCTATGGTCTCTATGGGTCTCTATGGTTTCTATGGTCTCTATGGTCTCTAAGGTCTCTATGGTCTCCAAGGTCTCTATGGGTCTCTATGGTCTCTATGGTCTCTATGGGTCTCTATGGTCTCTATGGTCTCTTGAGTCTCTATGGTCCCTATGGGTGTCTATGGTCTATGTGGCTCTGTGTGGGTCTCCATGGGTCTCTATGGTCTCTATGGGTCTCTATGGTCTCTATGGTCTCTATGGTCTCTATGGGTCTCTATGGTCTCTATGGTCACTAAGGTCTCTATCGGTCCCTGTGGGTCTCTATGGTCTCCATGGTCTCTATGGGTCTCTATGGTCTCTATGGTCTCTGTGGGTCTCTGTGGTCTCTGTGGGTCTCTATGGGTCTCTATGGTCTCCATGGTCTCTATGGTCTCTATGGTCTCTGTGGTCTCTGTGGGTCTCTATGATCTCTGTGGGTCTCTATGGGTCTCTATGGCCTCTATGGGTCTCTATGGTCTCTATGGGTCTCTATGGTCTCTATGGTCTCTATGGTCTCTGTGGGTCTCTATGGTCTCTGTTGTCTCTATGGTCTCTGTTGGTCTCTATGGTCTCTGTGGGTCTCTATGGGTCTCTATGGTCTCTATGGTTCTCTATGGTCTCTATGGTCTCTATGTTCTCTGTGGGTCTCTATGGTCTCTATGGTCTCTACGGTCTCAGTGGGTCTCTATGGTCTCTGTGGGTCTCTATGGGTCTCTATGGTCTCTATGGGTCTCTATGGTCTCTATGGTCTCTGTGGGTCTCTATGGTCTCTATGCTCTCTATGGTCTATGGGTCTCTGTGGTCTGTATGGTCTCTATGGTCTCTATTGTTTCTAGGGGTCTCTATGTTCTCTATGCGTCTCTATGGTCTCTATGGTCTCTGTTGGTCTCTATGGGTCTCTATGGCCTCTATGCGTCTCTATGGTCTCTATGGGTCTCTATAGTCTCTATGGTCTCTATGGTCTCTGTGGGTTTCTATGGTCTCTGTGGTCTCTATGGTGTCTATGGTCTCTGTGGGTCTCTATGGTCTCTATGGTCTCTACGGTCTCTGTGGGTCTCTATGGTCTCTTTGGGTCTCTATGGGTCTCTATGGTCTCTATGGGTCTCTATGTTCTCTATGGTCTCTGTGGGTCTCTATGGTCTCTATGCTCTCTATGGTCTCTATGGGTCTCTATGCTCTCTATGGGTCTCTATAGTCTCTATGGTCTCTATGGTGTCTGTGGGTCTCTATGGTGTCTGTGGTCTCTATGGTCTCTGTGGGTCTCTATGGTCTCTATGGTCTCTACGGTCTCTGTGGGTCTCTATGGTCTCTGTGGGTCTCTGTGCTCTCTATGGTTCTGTATTGGTCTCTATGGTCTCTATGGGTCTCTATGGTCTCTATGGTCTCTGTGGGTCTCTATGGTCTCTATGCTCTCTATGGTCTATGGGTCTCTGTGGTCTGTATGGTCTCTATGGTCTCTATTGTTTCTAGGGGTCTCTATGTTCTCTATGCGTCTCTATGGTCTCTATGGTCTCTGTTGGTCTCTATGGGTCTCTATGGCCTCTATGCGTCTCTATGGTCTCTATGGGTCTCTATAGTCTCTATGGTCTCTATGGTCTCTGTGGGTTTCTATGGTCTCTGTGGTCTCTATGGTGTCTATGGTCTCTGTGGGTCTCTATGGTTTCTATGGTCTCTACGGTCTCTGTGGGTCTCTATGGTCTCTTTGGGTCTCTATGGGTCTCTATGGTCTCTATGGGTCTCTATGTTCTCTATGGTCTCTGTAGGTCTCTATGGTCTCTATGGTCTCTATGGTCTCTATGGGTCTCTATGCTCTCTATGGGTCTCTATAGTCTCTATGGTCTCTATGGTGTCTGTGGGTCTCTATGGTGTCTGTGGTCTCTATGGTCTCTGTGGGTCTCTATGGTCTCTATGGTCTCTACGGTCTCTGTGGGTCTCTATGGTCTCTGTGGGTCTCTGTGCTCTCTATGGTTCTGTATTGGTCTCTATGGTCTCTATGGTCTCTGTGGTTCTCTATGGTCTCTGTGGGTCTCTATGGGTCTCTATGGTCCCTATGGGTCTCTATGGGTCTCTATGGTCTCCATGGTCGCTCTAGGTCTCTATGGTCCTTATGGTCCCTGTGGGTCTCTATGGTCTCTGTGGGTCTCTGTGGGTCTCTATGGGTCTCTATGGTCTCTATGGGTCTCTATGGTCTCTTTGGTCTCTATGGTCTCTCTGGGTCTCTATGGTCTCTGTGGGTCTCTATGGGTCTCTATGGTCTCCATGGTCGCTATAGGTCTGTATGGTCTCCATGGGTCTCTATGAGTCCCTATGGGTCCCTGTGGATCTCTATGGGTCTCTGTGGCCTTGGGCCTTGGGGAGCTCGGGTCAAAAGGAAGGACAGACTGGTGTGGGTATGGGATCTTTAAGTGTCCTGGGATTGCTTTGCTCATCACTCTGAAACAGTTCCTGGGCTATTCAGTCCATAGGTGCAAAGAGAGGCAAAACAGTTCATGAACCAACTTTCCAATTAAGATTTCTTTCTTACAAAAACACACACTTCCATTTTCTCATCGGCAAAAGACTGAAAGTGGAAGCTGAAGCAGCATGTGCCTCTTGTGAAAACAGGTAACAACAGATGGTTCCATTCAGTGGATCCTTAGTTGCTTCTTGCATAGGAAAACTGTCCATTAATTTAATCTCTAGTGTCCAGGCAGGGCCTTGCTGATGTTCCTGTGTCGCAGCAAGTGTGTGCATGTCAGGCTTCCTGCAGGTTTGTGACTGAGTTTTCCATTTTCCCTAACAAGGACAATCTTGCTGTGTGCTCCTGAAATCTCCCATAAGCTGGTGGTTGAGAGAAGGATGGGGAGCTCCAGTGAGCTCAGGGAGGACCAGGCAGCATCAAAGGCAAAGCAAACGGGAACTCGGCTGGGTGAACATTGGTGGAATTTATGGATAGAAGAGACAGGAACGTCTCCCCCATCTCTGGGCGGATCACTGTGCACCCTGAACCGATACAGGCAGGTGTAGTCCGGGTGGCCCCAGTTGCTCAGCACTTGCAGCCTGATGTAATTCACGACCCCAGGGAGCTCGTTCTGCAAGGACAAGAAGAAATGAGTCGCCTTTTCCTCTCTGGCCCGTGAGCACTGACAGAAGTGCCGCAGCGACGGCCTCGATCAGCAGATTCCTTCCTGCTGCCCCGCGGGGGCTTTGACCTGTCGTGGTGCAGACGTTCTTATCCTGGCCCAGGATGTTGTATCTAGGATGTTGTATTTTGGATGCTATATCTAGGAGGGTGTACCTGGGATACTGTATCCTGGATGCTGTGTCTGACTTGCTGTATCTGGGATGCTGTATCTATGATGCTCTATCTTGGATGTTGCATCTGTGATGCTGTATCTAGGATGCTGTATCGGATATGGTGTATCTGGGTTGCTGTGTTTAGGATGCTGTATCTGGGATGCTGTATTGGGGATCCTGTATCTGGGATGCTGTATCTAGGATGTTGTATCTGTGATGCTATATCTAGGATGCTGTGACTAGGATGCTGTATCTGGAATGCTGTATCTGGGATGCTGTATCTAGGATGCTGTATCTGGAATGCCGTATCTAGGATCCTGTATCTAGGATGCTGTATCTGGGATTCTGCATCAGGGATCCTGTATCTAGGATGCTGTATCTAGAATGCTGTATCTAGGATGTTGCATCTCTGATGCTGTATCCAGGATGCTGTATCTAGGATGCTGTATCTGGGATGCTGTTTCTAGGATTCTGTATCTGGGATGCTGTATTTAAGATGCTGTATATAGGATGTTGTATCCGGGATGCTCTATCCGGGATGCTGTATCTGGGATGCTCTATCTGGGATGCTGTATCCGGGATGCGGTATCTGGGATGCTGTATCTAGGATCCTGTATCTAGGATGCTATATCTAGGATTCTGTATCGGGGATCGTGTATCTGGGATGCGGTATCTAGGATGCTGTATCTAGGATGTTGCATCTGGGATGCTGTATCTAGGATACTGTGTCTAGGATGCTGTATCGGATATGGTGTATCTGGGTTGCGCAGTTTAGGATCCTGTATCTGGGATGCTGCATCTAGGATGCTGTATCGGGGATTCTGTATCTGTGATGCTGTATCTAGGACGCTGTATCTAGGATGCTGTGTCTAGGATGCTGTATCTGGAATGCTGTATCTAGGATGCTGTATCTGGGATTCTGTATCAGGGATCCTGTATCTAGGATGCTGTATCTGGGATGCTGTATCTAGGTTGCTATATCTGGGATGCTGTATCTGGGATGCTGTATCTAGGATGCTGTATCTGCGATGCTGTATTCAGGATGCTGTATCTGGGATGCTGTATCTAGTAAGCTGTATCTAGGATGCTGTATCTGGGATGCTGTATCTAAGATGCTTTATCTAGGTTATCTGTATAAATATGTGTACCCTGGACCAATACAGTCAACTATGCTCTGTCACTCACATTGAGTCGTCTCAGCTTTTTCCTCCGCCGCTCGCAAGCTTTGGTTTGGAAGACATGAGATTTGGAACGTTAAGGACGCTGTAACTCCCTTGGTGTTTCCTTCTCCCCGCAGTCGCATTTCTGGTTCTGTCTGTCCAGTTCTGCTCCTCTCCCGCACCAGGTGCTGATCGTGGGGCTCAGGGGGAGTGGGGCAGGGAGGGCAGGGGGTCCGTGGGCTTCAATAAGTTTTGTTTGGGGTTTTTCAATCGCCTCTGATGACACGTCGTATAACAACTGATTGCTGCAGTGCTAATGAATGAACAGGATACAGCATCCCAGATACAGCATCCCAGATACAGCATCCCAGATACAGCATCCTAGATACAGCATGCTAGACACAGCATCCCAGATACAGTACCCTAGATACAGCAACCTAGATACAGCATCCTAGATACAGCATCCCAGATACAGCACCCTATATACAGCATCCTAGATACAGCATCCTAGAAACAGCATCCTAGATACAGCATCCCAGATACAGCATCCTAGATACAGCACCCTAGATACAGCATCTTAAATACAGCATCCTAGATAAAGCATCCTAGATACAGCATCCCAGATACAGCATCCCAGATACAGCATCCCAGATACAGCATCCTAGATACAGCATCCTAGATACAGCATCCTAGATACAGCATCCCAGATACAGCATCCTAGATACAGCATCCCGGATAGAGCATCCCAGATACAACATCCTATATACAGCATCTTAAATACAGCATCCTAGATACAGCACCCTAGATACAGCATCCTAGATACAGCATCCCAGATACAGCATCCCAGATACAGAATCCCAGATACAGCATCCTACATACAGCATCCCAGATACAGCATCCCAGATACAACATCCTAGATACAGCATCCTAGATACAGCATCCCCAATACAGAATCCCAGATACAGCATCCTAGATACAGCATTCCAGATACAGCACTTCAGATACAGCATCCCAGATACATCATCCCAGATACAGCATCCTATATACAGCATCCCAGATACAGCATCCTAGATACAGCATCCTAGATACAGCATCCCAGATACAGCATGCCAGATACAGCATCCCAGATACAGCATCCTAGATACACCATCCCAGATACAGCATCCCAGATACAGCACCCTATATAGAGCATCCCAGATACAGCATGCCAGATACAGCATCCCAGATACAGCATCCTAGATACAGCATCCCAGATACAGCATCCCAGATACAGCATCCTATATACAGCATCCCAGATACAGCATCCTAGATACAGCATCCCAGATACAGCATCCCAGATACAGCATCCTAGATACAGCATCCTAGATACAGCATCCCAGATACAGCATCCAAGAGACAGCATCCTAGATACAGAATGCCAGATAGAGCATCCTAGATACAGCATCCCAGATACAGCATCCTAGAGACAGCATCCCAGATACAGCATCCCAGATACAGCATCCTAGATACAGAATCCCAGATACAGCATCATAGATACAGAATCCTAAATACAGCATCCCATAAACAGCATCCCAGATACAGCATCCTAGACACAGCATCCTAGATACAGCATCCTAGATACAGCATCCCAGATACAGCATCCCCAATACAGAATCCCAGATACAGCATCCTAGATACAGCATCCCAGATACAGCATCCCAGATACAGCACCCTAGAGACAGCATACTAGATACAGCATCCCCAATACAGAATCCCAGATACAGCATCCTAGATACAGCATTCCAGATACAGAACTTCAGATACAGCATCCCAGGTACAGCATCCCAGATACAGCATCCCAGATACAGCATCCTAGACACAGCATCAAAGATACAGCATCCTAGACACAGCATCAAAGATACAGCATCCTAGATACAGCATCTTACATACAGCATCCCAGATACAGCATCCCAGATACAGCATCCCAGATACAGCATCCCAGATACAACATCATAGATACAGCATCCCAGATACAGCATCATAGATACAGCATCCTAGATACAGCATCCCAGATACAGGATCCCCAATACAGCATCCCAGATACAGCATCGTAGATACAGCATCCTAGATACAGCATCCCAGATACAGCATCCTAGATACAGCATCCCAGATACAGCATCATAGATACAGCATCCCAGATACAGCATCCCAGATACAGCATCCCAGATACAGCGTCCTAGATACAGCATCATAGATACAGCATCCCAGATAGAGCATGCCAGATACAGCATCCCAGACACAGCATCCTAGATACAGCATCCTAGATACAGCATCCCAGATACAGCATCCCCAATACAGCATCCTATATACAGCATCCCAGATACAGCATCCTATATACAGCATCCCAGATACAGCATCCCAGATACACCATCCTAGATACAGCATCCTAGATACAGCATCCCAGATACAGTATCGTAGATAGAGCATCCTAGATACAGCATCCCAGATACAGCATCCTGTATCTAGGATGCAATATCTATGATGCTGTATCTGGGATTCTGTATTGGGGATCCTTTATCTGGGATGCTGTCTAGGGTGCTGTATCTAGGATGCTGTATCTACGAAGCTGTATCTGTGATGCTGTATCTAGGGTACCGTATCTAGGATGCTGTATCTGGGATGCTGTATCTGGGATGCTGTATATGTGATCCTGTATCTAGGATGCTGTATCTGGGATGCTGTATCTGGCATGCTGTATCTGGGATGCTGTATCTGGGATGCTGTATCTAGGATGATGTAACTATGATGCTGTATCTGGGGTGCTGTATCTAGGATGCTGTATCTGGGATGCTGTATCTGGGATGCTGTATGTAAGATGCTGTATCTAGGATGCTGTATCTGGGATGCTGTATCTGGGATGCTGTATCTACGATGCTGTATCTGGGATGCTGTATCTAGGATGCTGTATCTCCTATGCTGTATCTGGGATTCTGTATCTGGCATGCTGTATCTAGGACGCTGTATCTAGAATGCTTTATCTAGGATACTGTATCTGGGATGCTGTATCTGGGATGCTGTATTTAGAATGCTGTATCTGGGATGCTGTATCTGGGATGCTGTATCTAGAATGCTGTATCTGGGATGCTGTATCTAGGATGCCGTATTTGGGATGCTGTATCTAGGATGCTGTATCTGGGATGCTGTATCTAGGGTGATGTACCTAGGATGCTGTATCTGGGTTGCTGTATCTAGGATGCTGTATCTAGGATGCTGTATCTGGGATTCTGTATTGGGGATGCTGTATCTGGGATGCTGCATCTAGGATGCTGTATCTAGGATCCTGTATCTGGGATGCTGTATCTGGGATGCTGTATCTAGTAAGCTGTATATAGAATGCTGTATCTCAGAATCTGTATGTGGGATTCTGTATCTAGTAAGCTGTATACGGGATGCTTTATCTGGGATGCTGTATCTAAGATGCTTTATCTAGGTTATCTGTATAAATATGTGTACCCTGAACCAATAAAGTCAACTATGCTCTGTCACTCACATTGAGTTGTCTCAGCTTTTTCCTCCGCCGCTCGCAGCTTTGGTTTGGAAGACATCAGATTTGGAACGTTAAGGAAGCTGTAACTCCCTTGGTGTTTCCTTCTCCCCGCAGTCGCATTTCTGGTTCTGTCTGTCGAGTTCTGCTACTCTCCCTTACCAGGTGCTGATTGCGGGGCTCAGGGTGAGGGGGGCAGGGAGGGCGGGGGGTCCGTGGGCTTCAATAAGTTGTGTTTGGGGTTTTTCAATCACCTCTGTTGACACGTCGTATAACAACTGATTGCTGCAGTGCTAATGAATGAACAGGATACAGCATCCCAGATACAGCATCCTAGATACAGCATCCTAGATAAAGCATCCCAGATACAGCATCCCAGATACAGCATCCTAGATACAGCATCCTAGATACATCATCCCAGATACAGCATCCCAGATACAGCATCCCAGATACACCATCCTAGATACAGTATCCTAGATACAGAATCCCAGATACAGCATCGTAGATACAGCATCCTAGATACAGAATCCTAGATACAGCATCCCAGATACAGCATCTCAGATACAGCATCCTAGATACAGCATCCCAGATACAGCATCCAAGATACAGTATCCTAGATACAGAATCCCAGATACAGCATCCTAGATACAGCATCCCAGATACAGCATTCCATATGCAGCATCCTAGACACAGCATCCCAGATACAGCATCCTAGATACAGCATCCCAGATACAGGATCCCCAATACAGCATTCCAGATAGAGCATCCCAGATACAGCATCCCAGATACAGCATCCCAGATACAGCATCCTAGATACAGCATCCCAGATACAGCATCCCAGATACAGCATCCTACATACAGCATCCCAGATACAGCATCCCCAATACAGAATCCCAGATACAGAATCCTAGATACAGCATCCCAGATACAGCATCCTAGATACAGCATCCCAGGTACAGCATCCTAGATACAGCATCCCAGATACTGCATCCTAGATACAGCATCCTAGATACAGCATCCCCAATACAGAATCCCAGATACAGCATCCTAGATACAGCATTCCAGATACAGCACTTCAGATACAGCATCCCAGATGCAGCATCCCAGATACAGCATCCTATATACAGCATCCCAGATACAGCATCCTAGTTACAGCATCCTAGATACAGCATTCCATATACAGCATCCTAGACACAGCATCCTAGATACAGCATCCTAGATACAGCATCCCAGATACAGGATCCCCAATACAGCATTCCAGATACAGCATCCCAGATACAGCATCCCAGATACAGCATCCCAGATACAGCATCCTAGATACAGCATCCCAGATACAGCATCCCAGATACAGGATCCCCAATACAGAATCCCAGATAAAAAATCCTAGATACAGCATCCTAGATACAGCATCCCAGATACAGCATCCCCAATACAGAATCCCAGATACAGCATCCTAGATACAGCATCCCAGATACAGCACCCCAGATACAGCATCCCAGATACAGTATCCTAGATACAGTATCCCAGGTACGGCACCCCAGATACAGCATCCTATATACAGCATCCTAGATACAGCATCCTATATACAGCGTCATACATACAGCATCCCAGATACAGCATCCTAGATACAGCATCCCAGATACAGCACCCCAGATACAGCATCCCAGATACAGCATCCTAGATACAGTATCCTAGATACAGCATCCCAGATACAGCATCCTAGATACAGCATCTTACATACAGCATCATAGATACAGCATCCCAGATACAGCATCCTGGATACAGCATCCCAGATACAGCATCCTAGATACAGCATCACAGATACAGCATCCTAGATACAGCATCCCAGATACAGCATCCCAGATACAGCATCCTAGATACAGCATCCTAGATACACCACTAGATACAGTAAGTTTTGTTTGGGGTTTTTCAATCGCCTCTGTTGACACGTCATATAACAACTGATTGCTGCAGTGCTAATGAATGAACAGGAGGATGAGCAACGGACTGCAGAAATTTTTTGGCTTTTGGTTTATTGAAAAATTATTATTTAATTCAAAAAGCAATAAGATCTTGCAGTGGTCTTCTGATACCTATTGACAGCTTTTTAATGTACCGGTTTGGAACTTTGAGATGATTTTTGATATGCAGTGGCTGTTCCATTGTGGAATAGTGCAGGAGTAAACTCTTGCATTTCAGCATTCCTGGCAGATCTGCAGCTTGATAAAGACCTCAGGCTGTTTGGTTTAATCAGACTTTTGTCGATCCCACCTTCACTGCTCAAAGCACCGGCTGCCAATGTGTTTTCTGGTGTTGTCACTGCTTTCTGAGCAAAGACGGCAGAGGCAGCAGCTCTGCTGGTGGTGTCTGTTTGATTGAAACATGGGTATCTGCGGGAACTTTAACCTGAAAGCTCAGAAAGCTGTGGTTGGTGGTATATCTGTGTAATGTTTGTAGATTCTTCTGCAGATATTCTTATGCCAACGGGCACGGAACGTTTGTGAGTGTGACCTGCTGTGCGGTTAGAAGGAAGAAAGATGTGTGAGCTGCAGCAGCAGGAAGGCTGCAGCCGTGTAAGCCGGGGTGCAAACGGCACGAAACGGGCTGCAGCGGCGGAGCCCTCGGTCCCGGGCCGTCCCGGGCGGGCGGCGGAGCCCTCGGTCCCGGGCCGTCCCGGGCGGGCGCAGCCCGAGCGCTCCCGGCCCCGCTGCCGCTGACCCGCCGGGGCCGGGGCCGCGCTGCGGGCGGACAGCGCCGCTCTGCGGCCGCCGGCGGCTCCGGGCCGGGAGGGGGGGCGGGACCCGGTGGCGGGCGCGGACGGGATTGGCTCCTGCGCGGGATGGGCGGGGCCACGCTGCAGAAGCGCGCGGGCCGAGGAGCGCGTGCCGCCGGTGCGGCGGCGGGAGCAGCGCGCGAGGAGCGGCGGGGCCGGCGGTGAGCGAGGGGCGGGCGGACAGCGGGGAGACTGGACGGGGCCGGCCCGGTCCCGGCTGAGGGGGGAGGCTGGAGGGGGAGGGACGGGCTGGGTTCGGCAGGAGGAAGGCGAGGGGCAGCCAGCCGCAAGAGCGCGGCCCCGGGCCGGGCCGGGCAAGGGGCGAGGGGGAAACACGCGGGCGGCTGTGAGGGAAGGGAGCCCCGGGCTGAGCGCTGCGCGGGGCTCGGTCGGGGCCGTGGGGCGGAGGGGGGAGCCCGCGGTGCCGCAGGGCAGAGGGAGGAAAGCGAGCGGGAGGGGGCAGCGCCGGGTCGGGAGCGGCGCAGGCGGGGCCGGGGCCGCCGTGGGGGCGCCAGGGGGCGCGAGGGGCGGGGGCGGCGCTGCCGCGGGGAGGGGCCGGGAACGGCGGGAGCGGCGGAGGAGCCTGAGGGCGGGACGGCGCGGAAGGAGCTTGGGCGGGAAAGGCTGAGGGAGCTCAGGGAGGGGTGACATCGGGGAGGCTTTGGCGGGAAAGGCTGAGGGACCTCAGGGAGGGGGGGACATCGGGGTGGTTTTGGCGGGAAAGGCTGAGGGCCCTCAGGGAGGGGTGACATCGGGGAGGCTTTGGCGGGAAAGGCTGAGGGAGCTCAGGGAGGGGGTGACATCGGGGAGGCTTTGGCGGGAAAGGCTGAGGGAGCTCAGGGAGGAGATGGCGTCGGGGAGGCTGCAGTGGGCAATGCTGAGGTAGCTGAGGACGGGATGGCACTCAGGTGTGGTTTCAAAGGGAAATGCTGAGGTACCTTGAGTAATGGGCGCTGGGCTGGGAACTATGAACACATCAGGTTGGTTCAGAGAGTGTTCATGACAGAAATTTGTGCAGTGAAGGATTCCAGCAAAGAGAGGGAGAAGAGCCAAACTTAGATCAGGCCTCCTAGGCCGCCTGCAGGTTTGGGGACAGGGATGACGAGGTTGTTAATCCGGTCCTAACTGTTTCTTTCTCTGTCCCTCTCTTGCAGCACCTGACTCAATGGAGGAGCAAGTGGACGGGAAGCTCCTGCGCCACACACAGATCACATTTGTTATAAATAAGAGCCAGTAAATCGATCCGGGAGTCCTGTTGTCTGTGGCACCATCCGGGAGTCCTGTTACCTGTGGCACCATCCGGGAGTCCTGTTACCTGTGGCACCATGCAGGCAATCCAGGCATTGGCTTAACTACTACTACAAGGTTCTACAAAACATACTCAAACTTGCACAAGCGCAGTTACTGCTTACAACAATATGCATAATATAATTGAATCCTACTCGATTTGTTCAACATTAACAATTTTGACCATCACTTATTACAATTCCCCCCTTTTTTTTTTTTTACTCATTTATTTGTTGATCAAATCGAATTACCGCTTTTCGGGCTAGTAAGGTCATTTCAGCTTCTTCATCAGTTCCATGTTTCTGTAGCAGCATAAGGTGTACCCGCTCTACACGGTTTTTAACTAGTCCAATAAGTCGATTTAGGATACAGGGTCCAAAGGTTAGGGTGAGTAATAATATCATCAAGGGTCCAGCTACTGTGGATAGCAATGTAGTTAGCCACGGGGACTGAATAAACCAGGACTCGTACCACCCTTTTGCAGCTTCTCTTTCCCTTTTTCTCTGTTCCAGTCTCTCCCTTAATTTTGCCATCGAGTCTCGGACTACCCCTGTGTGATCTGCATAAAAACAACACTCTTCCTTCAAGGCTGCGCATAGTCCACCTTGCTGTAAGAAAAGGAGATCCATCCCTCTCCTGTTTTGCCACACCACTTCAGATAGCGAGGTTAGAGATCTCTCTAAGGCGGTTATGGAGTTTTCAGTTCTCTCTAGGTCCTCATCTATCGCAGTCTTCAAGGAACTGAATCCTTGATTTTGTTGAACAAGTGAAGCTATCCCTGTTCCTGCTCCGGCTGCCCCTAACCCTAGCAACGTGGCTATAGTAATGGCTGTAATGGGTTCCCGTTTGGTACGATGGAGTCCTGTATCCCAAATATCATACGTTACATTTTCTTGATGATACAATATCCTTGGGATGATGGTAACTAACATGCAATACTCTCGGGAACTGTTGAACACCTTTAAAGACACACATGGAGTAAGTCCCGTCCTAGAACATATCCATTTTGTTCCATTCGGGGGAATAATATATCCTGTGGTTTCGTTAAGGCTCGGTACGATATTCCCACAAAGTGGTCTCTTGGAATTTGGTACTTTCCCTATACAAGTCCCTATCCCAGTTACATGTTGCATAGTTATCCCTCTTTTCTGCTTTTCCCAAGGACACTGAATAGGCACAGACTCCTTGTTTATGGTATACCGACGATTCTCCCCTATAGCTTCATAAAAGGGTGGATTAACATTATAACACAACCAGCAACCAGTGGTTAAGTTGGGTTGAGTATAGTTTAGGGTTTGATAAGTAGCCCGGATAATTTCCCATAGAGGATTCAAAGATTCCGAGGCTTCAGTATTCAGAGATTTCAAGGCTTCAGTGACAGTTTCCTCTTTTACTATTATAGTCTCCTTCTCTACTGTCCTTGTCTCCTTACCCAGAGGGGGAGGGGATTTTACTACTGGATTGGGACCTATCGCTCGAGGGGTCGGTTTAACTTCTTCCTTCTTTATGAAGAACATGCCTCCCCTATCATCACCCGGTTCATAATACCACATTCCCCAGGTTTTCCCAGCAAGCCATCCACTATGTTCAGGGTTTGTTATGTTAAGGAATATATATTCATACTCGCCATCACTGTCCCGCTCGTTTCGGTTGCGAGGATAACCGAGTTTTAGTCGGCGGCTTTGGTTCACGACTCCCAAAGGAGGAATGCATCCTACAGGTCCCCATCCAACCCTTAAGAACTTATCAGTATTTGCCGGAGGAATTGGCCAGCTTGAGGCAGTCGTTTCACACCCCAGTAAGCACAGTAATAGTGTCCTGGGGTATTACAATACGAGGGCCCTGTGCTGGGGCACTGTCGAGGGTTAAGATTGCGGGGTGACAATAAAACCCTGGCAGATGTATTGTTAACCCCCTCTCCCCCCCACACTTCCCCCTCCCTCTCCCCCATTTCCACTCAGGACAGGCGATTGGGAGGAAAAGAAGCACAGAGTGAAGAGAGTTGGAAAAAAAATTAAAGATGTTTTACTAATGCTACTAATAATAATAGAGAAAATAATACAAAATATACAAAACCAACCTTGAAAGTCTCAGCAACTGCAGAGCCGGCAACCAAAGTCCTGGACTGGACTCTGCAGCCAACCGGAGCTGGATTCAGTCTGTCACTGGCCTCAGTTTGCAGGGACGACTAGCAAGGTCCTCTCCTAATGTTGGCCATAAGCAGAAGGGAAAAGGGACGAGATCCTCGTGATCTCCCACTTTTATATGAAGTATTCACGTGAATGGAATGTTATACACATTTGGTCAGTTTCTTGGTCACTTGTTTCTCGTCGCCCCTCTCGCGAGATGTCCATCCATGCTTATCAATAAGTTTGCATTCCATTGCTAGGTTTACCAAAACATGTGTCTGGTTCTCCAGGAAAATGCAGTTAATATGAAGCTTTAGCTGACAGGCAAAATTCACTGAAAGAGAAACTTGTTTTTAACAAAACCAGGACATTCCACCCCTTATAATATGCCATTCACTGAATACTTAAACCTTATCAATACAATCTATCAATACAATCTAATTACTCACTACTACTATATATATACATACATATGTACATATATACACAGGAGTAATTAATCAGTGGACCATCCTTTGAAAAGTTCATTAAGTTCATTTTGTCACGACAGTCTCCAGGGCAGGAAAAATGGTACAAGTGCATCTCATGACCACTGTTTGTGGGTTAAAGACATCAACTCGAATAAGTTGTCAGGCGCCACTTGAAGAAGCTAGCTCTGGTTTCATCATCACTGTTTTGGTCTGAAAAACACTTATTAAACACTGTTAGCATGGCAATTCACATGCAGTTCAGTATTGCATATTTTCACCTAAACTCAAATCCCCTTGGGGTACACACCGAACTTCTCCATCCTTAAGCATCACCCACCAGGTGCTGCCAGGTCCCTGGGCAAAAACAATCCCACGAATGGGCTTGACTTTGCTGAGCCAGGATTAACCCAGACTGCCTTTCCTAACATGTTTTTCACGTGTACTACAGGGACTTTATCTCCTTCTACAGTCCATAGAATCTCTGATTGGGCAGGCCCGGCTCGATTGGTTGATCCCCTGGTGTTGACCAACCAAGTGGCTTTTGCTAAATGTGAATCCCAGTTTTTAAAGGTTCCACCACCAAGTGCCTTTAGTGTAGTTTTTAGCAAACCATTGTACCTTTCAATTTTCCCAGAGGCTGGTGCATGATATGGAATATGATATACCCATTCAATACCATATTCTTTAGCCCAATTGTCTATAATGCTGTTTTTGAAATGAGTACCATTGTCTGATTCAATTCTTTCTGGCGTACCATGTCGCCAAGGACTTGCTTTTCAAGGCCCAAGATGGTATTTCGGGCTGTAGCATGAGGTACGGCATATGTTTCCAACCATCCAGTGGTTGCTTCCACCATTGTAAGTACATAACGCTTACCTTGACGTGTTTGTGGAAGTGTAATATAATCAATCTGCCAAGCTTCTCCATACTTATACTTTAACCATCGCCCCCCATACCGTACAGGCTTTAACCGTTTCGCTTGTTTGATTTCGGCGCAAGTCTCACATTCATGAATAACCTGTGAAATAGTGTCCATAGTTAAATCCACCCCTCGATCGCGAGCCCATTTATATGTTGCATCTCTACCTTGATGCCCTGAAGCATCATGAGCCCATTGGGCTAGGAAAAGTTCACCTTTATGTTGCCAGTCCAAGTCCACCTCAGCTACTTTAATCTTAGCAGCTTGATCTGCTTGTTGGTGGTTTAGATGTTCCTCGGTGGCTCGACCTTTAGGCACATGAGCATCTACGTGCCAAACTTTCACAGGCAGGCTCTTTAGCTGAGCAGCAATGTCTTGCCACAGTGTGGCAGCCCAAATGGGTTTACCTCTGTGCTGCCAGTTGCTTTTCTTCCATTGCTGTAGCCACCCCCACAAGGCATTTGCCACCATCCATGAGTCAGTATAGAGATAAAGTATTGGCCGCTTCTCTCGTTCAGCAATGTCCAAAGCCAGCTGGATGGCTTTCACTTCTGCAAATTGACTAGATTCACCTTGTCCTTCAGTGGCTTCTGTAACTTGTCGTGTGGGACTCCACACAGCAGCTTTCCGCCTTCGATGTTTTCCTACAAGACGACAGGATCCATCTGTGAACAGTGCATACTGCTTATCAGTCTATTATACTCTTATCAGAGTATTATACGGTGGTGCTTCTTCAGCACGTGTTACCTCCTCCTCATCTGGAGACATCCCAAAGTCTTTGCTTTCTGGCCAGTCTGTAATCACTTCTAAGCTCCCTGGGCGATTGGGATTTCCAATTCGAGCTCGTTGCGTGATCAATGCAATCCATTTACTCCACGTAACTTCGGTTGCGTGATGTGGAGAGGGAACCGTCCCTTTGAACATGCAGCTCAGCACCGGCAGTCGAGGTGCCAGGAGGAGCTGTGCTTCAGTACCGATCACTTCTGAAGCAGCTCGAACTCCTTCCTATGCTGCTAGTATCTCTTTTTCAGTTGGAGTATAGTTGGCCTCAGATCCTTTGTATCCTCGACTCCAAAAACCTAAGGGTCGACCTCAGGTTTCTCCTTGTGCTTTCAGAGGCTCCAGGTAAGTCCATTATCTCCGGCTGCGGTGTAGAGCACATTTTTAACATCTAGTCCAGTCCGAACTGGTCCAAGGGCCACCGCATGAGTTATCTCACGCTTCATTTGTTCAAAGGCTTGTCGTTGTTCATGGCCCCACTCAAAGTGGTTCTTTTTACGAATCACTCGATAGAGAGGGCTCACAATCTGGCTGTAGTCAGGAATATGCATTCTCCAAAAACCTACAACGCCCAAGAAAGTCTGTGTCTCCTTTTTATTAGTAGGTGGAGACATTGCTGCGGTTTTGTTGATCACATCCATTGGGATCTGACGACGGCCGTCTTGCCATTTTATTCCTAAAACTGGATCTCTCGGGCAGGTCCCTTGACCTTGCTTCATTTTATGGCAAAACCAGCATCCAAAAGAATCTGAATTATTCTCTCACCTTTCTCAAAGACTTCTTTCGCTGTGAATTATTCTCTCACCTCTCTCAAAGACTTCTTTCGCTGTGAATTATTCTCTCACCTTTCTCGAAGACTTCTTTCACCATGTCGCCCCATACGATGATGTCGTCAATATATTGCAGGTGTTCTGGAGCTTTACCTTGCTCCAGCGTGGTCTGGATCAGCCCATGGCAGATGGTAGGACTGCGTTTCCACCCCTGGGGCAAGCGATTCCACGTGTACTGGATGCCCCCCCAGGTGAAAGCGAACTGCGGCCTGCACTCTGCTGCTACAGGAACAGAGAAAAATGCATTAGCAATGCATTGCGAGATGTCCATCCGTGCTTATCAATAAGCATTCCATTGCTAGTTTTACCAAAACATGTGTCTGGTTCTCCAGGAAAATGCAGTTAATATGAAGCTTTAGCTGACAGGCAAAATTCACTGAAAGAGAAACTGGTTTTAACAAAACCAGGACAGAAGGGCTTCGGCCTTTCATCGCAGGCTTAAGTGCTGCAGCCAAGGCCGCAGCGTGGGCTTGAGCATGTAGTTTTGCCTTTTCTACCTCCTGTTGCGTGATCGGTACCCGTGTGCAAGCTTCCACCATCTCTGCTAGAGAAGCAGTTTTTCCCAAAGCGGCTAATATCTGTTGGCATTGGGTGTTTGCATTCATCATGGCCAAATCTTTCCCCACAGCAGCTTTTGCCTCTGGAATCTGGTTAGGAGAAGCATCTATAGCTTCTTTTAAACAGTCCACAAACTTCATATATAGTTCCCCAGGATCCTGCTTTATTGTAGAGTAGGGTGGCACAGGGTTACCTATATTGGGTAACTCACTGCTGCCAGAGCAAGCCCTTGCGTTTGCTGCAAAACCCTTGGATTATCATTACTATCACTGCTATACAATTCCCTTGTGCTTCCCTGTGGATCAGTAAGTCGACGCATATTTGCAAACCCATCTAACCCAGTCTCCAGCCCTTTTCCATACCACGATCTCAAATATTCATCTGCTCCTCTTACGGACCACATCCCACCTTCAACACATTGTCTAGCCCATTTTTGTGTTCGCTCCCTTTTAATACGGAGCTCCTCAGGAGTGAGGTCTAATTCCGCCCCCTCCCTTTCCTGTTTTCCCCGTTTTTCACATCCCCTGCCAGTTGCCTCCAGCCCGTCCTTCATCGCATCTGACGCCTTTTGATATGCTCTTAACCACCAAGTTTTACTGTTACCGCCATCTAGTCGCCTCACGGCGTCTAGAACTTCTTGCATCTGGCTCTCCTGCCGTCTCAGTAAGTCCTTCGGGCTCTGCACGTGGCTCTCCTGTCGCGGTTGGGACGGGCAAGCGACATGGACCAAGTTCTTTCAAGATGAAAGGAATGGATGCTATTGATTGCTATAAGTGCATTTTTATACAATTCTACCAGTTCATGTGTCTTTTCACTATTGGTTACAAGTTACAGCACTAACATCTCACTGGTTAATTTTGCTGTCATCCATGTTATTCTTCTATCCCCTTCTCTCTCACGGGTACATCTCTCCTTTCTCACGGGTACAACTCCATATCTCCGGATACTCTTTTACTCCCATCCTTCTCAAGGGTAAATCTTAATATCTCCAAGGCTGATCTCTACTCCCATATTTTCTGACAAGGATTCCACAGACCCGCTGTAGTTTCCCGCACTCTCCTCCTGGAAGCCAGGGCGATTCTGCGGTGCTGCATTCTCGTGCTCCACCGGGTCCTCCGGCAACGGCACTTCAGCTGGATTAACCTGTCCGGGCTCGTTGAACCTTGCTGGTTGCTGCCGTTGCTCGTCGCAGGCAGGCGATGGCTCAAAGGGCGCAGAGGGTATAATTTGCTCTCCGCCCCAGCAATCCAAATCTGACACGGGACATACCAGCGGTATCGATTGTTCAGAGTCCTCGGAGGGGGGGCAGCTCGCGGCGGGCGGCTCCGGGGGGACGGCACACAGCTCCGGCTCCGCTGAGACCTCCTGCATCAGCCGCCTGACCTCCCGCCACGGCCCGGCGAGGTCGCAAGCCTCGCGGCTGCCCCTTGTGACCGCATCCCACAGTTCGGTCCCTGTGTCCTCCCGTGTACCGGGAGAAAAAAATCCGTCGTCGAAGGGGACACACGCCTTCCGCTGGGCGAATCGCAGCAGGCGCTTTAACGCGTCTGTTTCAAAATACCTTCCTGTTCGTGCAGCCAGCTGCAGAATACTCTGCATTATGGTGTTTTCTTCCGCGGATGCCGTGTTTCCCACGCCACCTGCTTCTCCGCAGGCCTGCTTTCCGCTATTCTTCAAGCGCAGGGCTAACTTCGCCCTCCAGGTGCCTTTCCTGGCGTCTTCACGTCCCAACGATCTTGCTTCGATACGAAGTATCACGTCGGGGTCACCAAAATGTTGCTCTTTCCACGCGAGACACGGAACCTGACACAGCAATGTGATGTTCACAGAGTTCGCTTTATTGCCGGAGCGGGCTGGCTTTATAGCAAAGCTGCCCTGTCCACGCGCCTTACAACAACACTCCTTTAGTTTCTTCTGTCTCTGGCCTCACCTCTCAGCCAGGCTGGCGACAGCCCCATCCCCCCGGGGCGGGGGGGCTCTGCCACTACAGAAAAGCAAAGATTGGTGAGAAGAAATAAGGCAAAAAGACAAGGGATTACAATTACCCACAGGAGGGAAAACCCTGCTTATAGATCTTATGGAAAATAGCCAGGAATTAAATGTCACCTCATGCTGGATATGTGGGGGGTCTCAAATGACTGATACATCGGATGAACCTCTTGTAAGCTAGTGTCGCGGGTAAATTCATCAAATACCTCTATTGCTCCCACTTGGTACCCAGGTCCACCTAATGGATATTGGTCTCGAAATGGTAGCCTGGTGGAAGAAAACAGGGTTCGTGATAGCATGTGCATTTCTGGGTTTACTGTTTGTGCCGTGTATGATCCTGTGCTTTATTCGGTTAATACATCCAGTAGCCCAAGGCATGCAAATCTCAGGCATGCCCTATAGATCCTGAAAAGGCAACTTAGCAAGATTTGTCAGGAAGCAAAAATTCAATGGGCTCAGGCCTTGCCAATAGTGGTGTTGTGTATTAGAATTAAACCTAGGAGCGGAATGTCAGTAAGTCCATCCGAAATTCTGTATGGCAAGCCATATGAAGCACCGGATCCAGATCCAAGTGTACATGTAAAAGGTAATCAGGATTTCTACAATTATGTGTTGCCTCTCGGCAGGACACTGAATCAACTCAGATCCGCACTAGTGTGGAATCGCCCACTAGCACTTGAGAATCCGGTACATGATACAGAGCATGGAGACACGGTGTATACAAGAACTTGGAATAAAGGAACTTTAAAAGAACGTTGGGACGGACCCTATCAAGTACTCTTAACCACATTAACCGCAATTAAGGTTGCTGGAATAGACTCCTGGATACACTACACCATTCAACACAAGAACAGAGAGGTTTTTGACACCTGCTTTCTTGTCGGTGTCCTACTGAGCACTAGCACAAAGCCAAGAGTGTTGCTCAGCAGCACCAACCACGTCTGCCAGGAACTGGTCTTCAACATGAACCAGGGGCAGCAGAAGGCAATCACCAGCACCACAGACAGCAAAGGAGAAGTCTGCAAGATCCCGTAAGGCTGGAATAGACTGTTGGCATCTGCTCTCCACGGCAAAACCGGAGGAGAGCGTAGAGGGAAAAGAAATGAAAGTCATTGACCGTGAAAAATGCGTGGCGAAACACAGGAGGTTCTGACACAAAAAGACCCTCCCAGGAGCAAGCCATGACTTCTGGATCCAGCATCTCTGGCCCGGGATGAAGGCTTGCCCATTGCCGTGCGGCCACTTGGGGTGCAAAACTGGGGTTTGAGAGGGGCTGTTGCCCCCCAGTGTCTTGCTCTGCCTGGAGATGTCTCTGCAGAGGTCCCTGGACAGGACGCCTCTTCCTCAGTCAGCGCTGGCAAAAGCCATCTGGGGACACGCTCCGTCCTCTGGAACTCTTCCTTGTGTGACTCGCAGCTCACGTGTGACAGCGCTGCTCCAAACTTGGCCATCTCCAAGGACCGGCTTTCTTTGGGATGTGGGGTTCACTCTCAGAGGAATCATGGCAGCCCTGCTTTCTGTGTTGGGGTCTCCCTTTCAGCTATGGAGCAGCTTCAGTTCTCCGTGCAAAAGGATCTTGCAATGGCTGTGTAGATAGCAGCAGCGTTTCTGAAGCATCAGAGGAGATGTCAGAGCCATCAGGCTGAGGGACGGGAATGCCAGCAAAAGATGGCCCGTGTTTCAAAAGGGAGGCAGCCGTGCCAGCTGGAGAACCTCTCTCGCAGCTCCATCCCCAGCAAAGAGCTGTCTCTAGAGCAGTTCGTGCTGCTTACAGGCAAGATCAGCCTTTGCATTTGAACCACCTCCTTGCACAGGTGACAGGAAACATACTCTGGTTTATGTCGTTCTAGCTGCAAAGGCCAGGCCAGTGTTCATGGGGGAGCAAGCGATGAGCACATTTCCTGGTCGGCAGCCGCTGGCTCGTGCCAACGGTCAAGAGAGGCAGAAGAAATCCCTTCAGAACAGCTCCCTCTCAAAAGACATCCTTCTGCTTGATGAACCGCAGGGAAAGGCGTCCTAAACCAGGCACTTTGACCTTGTTTTCAGCCCAGGTTCCCAGTGCTGGTGCACTCGTGAGCCAGTCGCTGCACATCTGCCACCAAGGGGAATCGCCTCCGAGGCCAACTGTGCCGTGGGGAAAGGAAAGGGTGAAACGTCGGGAGAGTTTGATTTAGTGCACAACACGGATAAAGCCATTCTCTCTGCAATTAAAACTGAGGGTATTTAGTTCAGTGAAATGAGATTTCATTCCCCGTGACCTGTGCGATTGTCTTTTGAATCTGGGCACGGGCTGCAGTGACCTGCCACAGCATTTGAGGTGTCACCAGCTGCATTGTGGGTGGTAAAGTGGGAAAGGCAGGAGGGAGCCTCAGCATCTCCCATCCCGTGGGTGACTTCATCACAAAGGACCAGGGCGGAGCCCGCTGGCTCCTGGGGCGGCTGTTGCCGGGCAACAGAGACACTATATTGTCCCCTGTCACCTGTGCCCCTCGCCCATTTGGTCACTGGCCGTGGTGGGATCACTTGCCGTGGTGGGATCACTGTGGTGGTGGACTCATTTTGGCAGTTGGATCGCTTTTGGTGGTGGGATCACTACTGGTGGTTGCATCACTTTTGGTGGTTTGATCGCTTGTGGTGGTTGCATCACTTCTGGTGGTGGGATCACTTTTGGTGGTGGAATCGCTTTTGGTGGTTGAACCGCTTTTGGTGGTTTGATCACTTTGGGCACTCGGATCGCTTTGGTGACTGGATCGCTTTCATCACTCGGATTGCTTTCGGCACTTGGATCTGTTTTGGTGACTGATCGCTTTCTGTGGCAAGAAGGAGCAGGAGAAAGGCTGCTGGCTGCCCATCCCTCCAAGATCACCTCCGGACAGAAAAGCTCCCGTCTTCCCACATCAGGCTCCGTGTTTTCCGGCAGAGCAGCAGCGATGGCCACACTCGGTCTGCTGGAGATGCTGAACGCCGCCATCGGGACACCCAATTTGGGGGTTGTTGACTTCGTGGCGCTTCACAAGTTGCTCGAGGCCATCATCGGGCAGCTGGGCCAGCAGCAGCTGTCTGTCCTGGAGCCAGGGCAGAGCCCGGCCCCCGGCCTGGCAAAGGACCAGGACAGCAAGGACCAGCCTGGCCAGGAGAAGGAGGAGGACGGAGCCCTGGGCACAGGGCAGCAGCTCTGGAAACCAGAGGAGCAGCTGGAGGGGACCGGGAGCAACTCCGAGGTCTCCTCCATGGCCAAGGAGCTGATGCCAACAACAACCGAAGAGGAGGAGAGAGCCGTCTCCAAGGTAGATGCTCTTGCTGGTCCCTGGGTGCTCCCCCACGAGACGCCCCCTCCTCCGGGCTCCGCGCTGCCGTCGTGCCGCCCTCAGCCCAAGGGCTGGGTTAAGCCCGAGCTCCCGCAGCAGAGCACAGCGGGGCCCAGGTCCCCAGGGACCCTCCCCTGGGCTCACCCCCCACCCGCTCTCCCAGAAAAGGGCTTCGCTCCAGCACCTGTGGGAGGAGATCAACAAGTTTAAGGAGGCGCAGTGCGGCCTGGCAGAGGACGTGCGGGCCATGCAGAAGGCGCATTCTGGAATGGCACAGGACATGCGGGAGATGCAGGAGGCCATGCAGAAGGCGCATTCTGGAATGGCCCAGGACATCCAGGAGATGAAGGAGGCGCATGTCGGCCTGGCAGAGGACATGCATGCCCTGCAGGAGGCGCATTCCGGCCTGGCCGAGGACATCCAGGAGATCCAGGAGACGCTTGGCCTGGTGAGCATCCCCTGGTGCCCCGGGAGGGAGCTGGGCCCTCGTCCCTCCCCGCTCCTGCTGCCCTGTCACACTGTGCCCGTGCCCCACGGCCATCGGTGTCAGCAGCGTGAAGGGCAGCAGGAGGGAAGAGTGGGAAGGGTGTCCCAGGAGTCGCTAAGGCACTTTTGAACTAGAGAGCCCTCAAAACAGATCCAGGGGAGGGGAAGGAGGGGAGATAAAGCTCTGCCCGTGCAATTCAGCCACGGCCCCCAGGCACAGCCCTGGCCAGCGTCCCTCTGTCTCCTGCCCCAGTTCATTTGGGGATACTCTTTAAATCCCGCTCCCACATCTGAACGGGTGTCCCTCTCCTCGCCCAGCTCCAGGGGAAGCCCCAGGACGCTGCCGGGCTGCGCAGGGACAGGAGGCGGCTGCGTCCCCCGCTCCCTCGGGGACACCAGCCCTCCTGCCTCGGGGCACAGCCTGTGGGGTGGGGTGCTGGGCAGTGATGCTGCGGGTCCCATCCCTGGGTGTCCCATCCCCCCAGCTCCATGGCTGGGCTGACCCCGTGATCCCTTTGCATTTGGGCTCTCATGTTCAACACGAGTTTGGCCCTGTGAGATGGTGGTTTGGGGACAGGGACTGGGGACATGGCGGGGGGTTCTGGGGTCTGTCCTCACGGCTGCCCAGCTGCCAGTAAACCTGCTGCCCTTTGCCTCTTCTTCCCAGGAGGGCGGTGGGGGCCAGTCTGCCCCTGCTGAGCCCACCCAGGTGGCCATGGACAGCCAGGCCAGGAAGAGCTCAGCACTGGGGCCGAAGGGACGTGGGACACGGCCTGGGATGGAGACCGGCAAGGGGACTGCAGGGTCTGGCTCCCTGGGGATGCGAGCAGGGACACAGGGGGAACCAGCGACCCCTGTGAAGTTGTCAGGCGCTCCCTCCGATCACACGAGGTCTATTGGTGCCGGCGCCACCACCCCGGGGATGCAGGCAGGATCCCGGGGCACCCAGGCCAGCACCTCGGGGCTGGAACCAGGATCCCGGGGCACCCAGGCCAGGACCTGCATGGGGACACAGCCAGGGGCCCCTGATGCCCAGGCCAGCACCTCGGGGATGCAGCCAGGATCCCCTGGGACCCACACCACCACCCCTGGGGTGCAGCCTGGGTCCTCCAGCTCCCAAGCCACCATCCCAGGGGATGCCCAAGAGCCGGCCAAGCCCTGGGGCTCCACCAGCACCTCCAGCTACGAGTCGGAGATGCGGGAGGTTCTCTCCCAGGTTGGGCAGCTCGGCCACCTCTGCACTGGTCTGAAAGAGCAGGTGGAGCAGCTTAAATCTACCAAAGCAGAACATGCGGATCTTGAGAACTTGCGGCGGCTCTTCCCGAAGGGAGGTGAGAGCACGGGAGGACTGGCGGGGGTTGTTTGGCGTGGGGTCACCCTGGGTCAGGGGCTCGTCATGCTCAGAGACCCCCTCACCGACAGCACATCCCCTTGCACCATGTCCCTCTAGGCCGGGAGAGCATCACCAGCATCCTGGCCGACCTCAGGTGCCAGGTGTCCTTCCTACAAGACATGACCAGGGCCCTCCACGGGGAGGAGGAGAAGGTGAGCCGGCAGCAGTCCCCGAGGGGCTGCGGGGATGCCAGTTTGGGCAGGGAGGGGGCAGCCGAAGGGTCCCCGTGCCGGAATGACACAGGGGGCTGTGCCCTCACTGCCCCCACTGCCGTTCCCAGATCAGCAAGGTGGAGGATGCTCCCAGAAAGACGACGGGGGCTGGAGCCAGCAGAAAAGCAGCCGGCAGCGGCCAGATGACCCGACAGCCGCGGTAAAAGGATGGGAGAGGGTTTCCTACCCCGCAGGGCTGCGAGGGATCCTGGGGTCTGGGAGCATCCCAGTTTGGGGGCCAAGGGACACCCCCACGAAGGCTAAGCCTGCCCCTGCCCCCATCTCGCTGGCCAGGCCCAAGGGACAGAAGGTCAAGGCAGAGCGGAAGGAGCTGGGGAAGCAGCCGGAGCCGACCCAGGCCGAGCTGGAGCAGTTTGCGGCCAAGTACGTGAATGAGTTGGTGATGGAGACAGCGCAGCAGCTGCAGGCAGAGGTGAGGCCCGGGGGCAGCGCTCCCAGCCCCCGCTGGCTCGGGGGGAGTCCTGGCGGGGTCCCGGCCACGTCCCCTGGCTGGATGGGGCCATGGAGCCTCCACGGCACCTGGGCTTGTGGGCGGCACCCAGCCCGGCTCAGAGCTGATTCCTCCTCCCTTGCCAGCAGGTGGACGAGCCGAGGGCGACGGTGCAGAGCGGGGGACACCAGCACGCAGGGTGCCACTTCTGCAGCCCAGACACCAGGGTGCTGCTGGGGAAGCTCCTCCAGCGCTGCGAGAAGCTCGAGGAGCAGGTGGAGTCCCTGGCCCAGAAGGCGGGCGGCAAGGTGGACAATTATCCAAAGTGGAGGAGACAGGTGAGGAGATGCGGTGTAGGGGGCTTGAGCTGCCAGGACCCCCCAGGCATTTCTGCTTTGCTCTAACGTGGGGGAGCCCCTCGCTGCCCCCCTAATTGGCTTGTCAGAGTCAGCAGCACGGAAGGGAATTAAAGCCTTGGAGCAAATGTCCTGCTTGCACTGAGGGCCCGTGGCCATCAGCCAAAATACCCTGGGTCTGCCCCCGTGGGGCAGCCACCCCCTTGCTCAGCACCGCCTTGTCCTCTTAGTCCCTGCAGCAGGACGAGCAGCTCAAGTGCCTCCAGACCAGCATCGTGCAGCTCCAAAAAGGCTACGAGAAGTTCAGCTCGGACCTTGCAAACCTGCAGCAGGATCGCCAGCAGGAGCAGAATGACATCAAGGTGGGTGGCTGTAACGCGCAGGCAGAGCCCAGGCTGGGACCCCAAGGGGTCTGTCCCCCTGCCACCCTGCTCGCAGCCCTGTACAGCTTCCCCATGCCTTTCCTGGAGGTTTCTGATGGGGTGGGGAGGCAGGGGGTGCTCGGCTGGCCGGGGGCAGCTCCGACCCTGCCGTGGCATCACGGGCTGCTGTCTGCCTTGGAAGGCTCTGTCCCAGGCCCTGGGGAGGCTGGAGAAGAAGCAAGCAGACAAGGAGGAGCTGCTGGTGCTGGGAATCGATGAGGTACGGGCTCAAGGGGCCCCGGTGCCAGTCAAGGGTGTCCCGGGCAGGGTGACAAACACCCCTTGTCCCTTGGGTGCCGGCTGGCAGAACCAGCCAGGGGGAGGGAGGATTTCTAGCCCGGCTGCAGGTCCCTTGCCAGGTCCCTCTGTGACCCCGAGTCCCTTCGGCTGGTGGGACCAACGCCACGGGGGTGATGGGGTGAACAGGACCACGTAGCCACTTCCCCTCTCCTGTTGTCTCTGCATCCTGTCCCCACCGCTCTCCTGCCTTTCCCTGTTGCTAGAAAGCAGACAAAGCCGCCCTGGCTGACAAAGTCAGTCGCAGCCAGCTTGAGGCGTGCGTGGAGCGGCTGACCAAGATGATGGAGGAGGTGACGAGCCGGGTGACGGGCCAGGAGAACGGCTGGCTCCAGTTCCAGAAAGAGCTGCAGAGACAGATGGACTGCAAGGTGAGGGCTCGTCCCCTCCACGCAGCACTGGCACCTTGGGGCCTGGCAGCCTAAGGCAGCATCCTTGCGAGGGTCCCCCCTCCCGGCTGTGCCCCCGGGGACCGCCATGTCCCATCCTGGGGTAGCTGGCTGAGGGTGTCACCCGTCCACAGCTGGACCGCCGGGAGCTGGGGGCGTTCCGGAAGCAGCAGGAGGAGCGGTGGAAGAGCCTCAGCGGGCAGCTCCAGGAGCAGGCGCTGCAGGCAGAGCGTGACAATGCCGCTGGGATTAGGAAGTGAGTGCGATGGGGACAGTGGCGGCTTTGGCAGTGCTGGCCCTGTTCCTGCTGGCTGTCCCGGCTCGTGCCGGTGTGGTACCTGGCGTGGGAGCCATGTGGGCACCGCCCCTGGGGATGCTGAGCAAGTGGCTGTGCCTTGTGCTCCTGCCAGCTGCAGCTTCGCAGCGATAGAGGCGGCACAATGAGGGGCACGTGTGGGAGGAGCCCTCCTCAACCAGTCTTGTGGGGTGGGTGCAGAGGCTTTTTGTGGCTGGTGTGCAGGTGGGGCTGTGCCCCCCAGGAGCTCCCCAGCCCTTTTCTCCCCCCTCCAGGCAGCTGCTGCCTGGTTTCCATTGCCTGTCCTGTGACCGGCCCCTCAACATGCTGGCGCCTGGACCGTGAGTAACTGCCCCCCGAACAGGGAGCACCCCCCGACCCCTCCCTGGCGTCGAGTGACACATGGGGTGCCACCTGCCGGGCCCTGAGCACCCCCATGTCCTGTCCCACAGGGAGCGGACGGGCGAGTGCAGATACCCCACTGTTCCGCGGAGCTGCGGGGGCCCACACACCGTCACGCCCCCGCGCTTCCAGCCCCAACCGCCCAGCACCCCACGGCCGTCCCCATCCAGCGCCCGCCGCCCCAACAAGGTAGGGATGACAGAGGTGGGGAGGGGGATGCTGAGCCTGCGGGGGGATCTGTGCCTCAGTTTCCCCGGGGAGAGCTGGCTGGGGGAGGGTTGCTGGGGGATGCGGAACGGGGCCCCGTGGTTGGGTCACACGCTCTCCCCTTCCCAGAAGGACGCGATGCAGCTGTCGGGCCAGGACGGCACTGATGGGAAGCGGCAGGACGAGCAGCTCTCCATGATGGGGGGCTCTCAGCTGCCCACAACACCAACGGCCACCCCAGAGACCTCGACCTCGAGGAGCCAGAAAAGTATGGCCCTGTCAGGGCACCGGGGGGCAGAGGACACCCCGCTGTCTGGGGGGACGGGTCTGTGCCCACAGCTGGGCAGGGTTGGACGGGGGTCTGGGCTCTGGGCTGGGCTGTGGGGGCAGCACTGGCTGCTGGGGCAGCCGGTCCCTGTGGTGGAGCTGGAGGGAGCTGGGGGGACATGTGGGGTGGTGCTGGGCAGTGTGGGACAACAGCCTGTGTGCTTCAGGGTGGGGGCAGGACCCTGTTGGTGGGTGTCTGTGGCTGACCCTGCCCCTCGCCCCCAGGCACCGCCTCCCCGCTGCTGTTAGCCGTGCTGAAGCGCCGACCAGCCTCATCTCCCGGACGCCTCACCCAGGCACCGAAGCTGCTGCCGCCCATCCAGCCCCCCCGCAGCGAAACAACCCCCTGACAGCCGGGCAGGACGGGGGTCCCGGCCCCGGTCCCACCGCCCCGGGCGCTGAGCAGGCAGCGGCTGCAATAAATGGCGATGGGCAACCAAGCGCCGGTGTGGTCTGAGTGGGGGTCCCTGGGGCAGGATGGCAGAAAGCCCCCTGTGTTTGCTTTTCCAGGAGAAAAATAAGTGCTAAAAAGGCGCTTTGGGGTGCCCAGGTGGATCCAGTGGTATCCAGGGTCCCCAGAGGGAGCACGGGGAGCAAACCAGTGGGCACCAGGGCAGAGCCAGCAGAGGCCCATCCTGCACCCCGGCTGGGGCTGAGGTGTCCATGGGCTTCAGAAGCACCCCCTGGCACTAACTGGGGGGACGGGGTGAGGGGGGAGCCAGGGGGCTGTGCAAGAAGCCGGGCTGGCTGTCGGCAGCCGGAGGAGGGGAGCGCTTTGCTCTGGGTCGGGGGATCCAGAACTGGGGGGACGCAGCAGCTTCGTGCCCCGCCCCGGGGTGCCCACAGCCGCCGTGTCGCAGCGCTTTGCAGTCGCAGGAAAGCACCGGGCAGCTCGAGTTGATGGGCGCTCAGTTTCCCCAGCCAGGCGATGCCGGCGGTGCCAGCTCAGCCACCCAAGGCCCTACAAGAGACAAGGGCTGTTCATACAGCCAAGCAAAAGTGTGGCCCGTGGGCAGGGGAGCTGCCAGCCCTGCCTGCCCTGCCTGCACAGGCAGGAGGAAAGCCCCTGAGCAAACCTCCTGCATCCCAAAACCGGGGATGCTCAGCCCAGCAGAGCTGGCACTCTGCACTCTCCAACTGAAGCGGAGCAGCTGAGACCGGGGAGTGGACCAGACATGTCCCTGATGGAGCCACGTGCCAGGGGGTTCCCACCAGCCCCCCAAGGGCGGTGTGTCACGGAGAGTCCTCGCAGCTTCATTTAAGGGACAACAGAGTCCAAAACAACTTTCATTAAACCGGCGAGGAACAGGGTTTTAGCACTCCAAAGTGACTTAAATAAAGGTTCGGATATCAGCTGAGGAAAATTATTTGAGGGGCAGCAACTGATACAACCAATCAGGCGGTGCACAGCGTGCACACACGGGGCTTCACTCAAAACAAATGCCGGAGCTGGCCCTGAGTCCCGGGGAAGTACACACTTGCCTAACACGGTGCGGGATTGTTTTAAAGAGATAAAGTACGCGTGCAAATGCGCACGGAAAGTTACTCGTGCATATGTGCACGGGAGGAAAATACACCCGCGATTCGGCGAGGGTCAATTTATACGCGCTCAAATGGAGCGCGGAAAGTTATACGTGCGTATGTGCACGGAAAGTATAAATATACTCGCAATCCTGCGAGAAGTTTTACTTACACCCGTGGCGGTGTCAGCATTCAGGACACAGAACCACGGGCGTAGTTATATGCGGTGCTTTATTTCAGCGCTGGGAAACCAGGGGCTCGCACCCAAAGCTGGTTCCGACCACTGATTCAAACTTCACCATTTTATACAATTGGGTTACATACATATTCATTGAAGTTACAACGTGTATATTGCATATTCATTAGGTTACACAATTATTTCACAATATCAGTTGCAACACCTTGGAACTACTCTAAGCACGCGCAGTGTCCTCTGGTGGTCGTTCAGGGGTCGTTCCTGACAGCGCAGGAAAAGCGTTAGTCTGAGAATCCGCTTTGGGATGGTTCTCCCGCAGGTTGCTCGACCTTCAGTCACTGACAAAGAGCAGGACAAGGACAGAATTGGAGTCACAGAGCTGCTACTCACCATGCTCAACTTCTTCTGGGGCCCACAGGCAGTCAGCACCTTGCTGCTTGTGTTCACTTTCAGGACATCTCCACTCGTCGTGCCAAGATGAAAATCACCATCATCGTCTGTCCTCTATAAGAAAGCATAAAGAAAAAGAGATCACGGTCTGGATCCTGAGACCCGTGTCCCACACCTGACACTGGGCTGCATCAACAGCTTTAGTTCAGTGGATTGCCAAGAGTTCACCTGGGGGAACCCAGCCAATGTTTCTGTTCCATCACACGCACAGATCCAGAACACTGCTGAACGCCAGACACTTTCTAACCAAATCTAGATCATATTTGGAAGCATAAAAATACGGGTGCCGGAGCCCGTGACCGTAATACGTGCTGCTTCTCTTGAGGAGCATCCAGAACACTCTTTCCCAGAGGCCGTGGGAGATCAACGGCCATGGCCAATGCTGAGGAACTTCACTGCCGTCACGCGCTTGGGACCAACATTTCCAGCATTATTAGAGAAACTCGTGGTTTTTCTCTAGTCTGTACAGAGTTTCTTAGTTTAGCAAAGTCATCTTGGCTGAAACGTACCTGAACACACACGCTGATTCCTCTCAGTTGCCCCGCGTAGCATTCAGATGGATGGATTGTTTTAGTTGCTGTGTCGAGTTCCCACACTCGAATGGTGAAACTATAAGAACAAATAGAGTGGGATCAAATCCACAGATGCAGCAACCTCCAAGTTTTTTCAGTACTACAAGAAGTAAAAAGCCTTCACAAGGCTCCATTATTCTGATCTTTCAATACGGAGAAAAAGAACAATATCAGAGAAGTCTCTTATGGAAACTTTTTCCGGGTAAATCAAAAATCTTAAGGCTTCAGCAAAAACATATGTGAGGACACTTTCAACTCTTTTCTAGTGCAATTTAATTGACGATGTCAGAGACGATGTCACATCTTTAAGCAGAGTCACCCTTACATTTCCCAAAGTGCTAAAATTGCAAAGGCGAGCACTCATAAGTGCGAGTGCAGCCAAGAGCATCCAAAGCCGTCCCTGATGCACAGGGAGGTGCAGGCCCTCAACGCGTTTAAACGTCAGCCTGGATATATGGGCGCTGCCGCAAATCCTTGCAAAACGCGACGTTTTGTACAACTTTTGTTACAAGCCAGTGACCAACTGTACATCACATCTGGTGAGGACAGGAGATCATCCAACGACCGGCAAGACATCATTGTTTCGACATTAATTAGCCATTGTTCAGGGGCACTCATTGACTGCTTTTCTTGTGTAAACACTGGCAACTAAATATGTTAAACACCGCACGGGGAATGCTGAGTACAAAATCCTGCTATCAGGAGCAGAAGTGACGCACGTGGGCCCCTGTGTGCTGCTCTGAAAACATCTTGTTACATGGAGAACAAGCAGAAATGCCTTAAAGCTACAACCTGACGGGTATTCATGAGTCCGTTCAGAGTAAAAAGAAACAACACAAGCACACAGTTGCTTAAGTTTCCTTGTAGTTCAATAAAGACTCTTTGTCAAAGGAAATAGGGCCAGGGGTTCTCTCGCTCTGCTCGTTCCTCTCAACAAACCCTTACTTTCCAGCAGTGACAAACATCTCGTCCCTGCAGCTGGAGCACATGACGACGTTGGCATTGCCGGCGCTGCGCGGCGAGGCCGGGCTCCCGCACACAGCCTCTCTCTTACTGACGTCCCACACCATCACCCTGCAGGAGAAGAAAGCCTTGAAACAGCTTCGCTTTTTGACATTGCTTGGAAGTCAATTACTAAAAAACAAAAGCAAGACAAAGCCTATTGTCCTGCAGTCTGTTCCTACCAGGACACACAACAGAAGTAACTTTGTAGAGATTCTACCCAAGAAAAAACTTGTCACCAAAGTGTGGAATTGCAGTTTACATCCCCTGCTCCTGAAGCAAGGCTACGTGGATTTATCAGATTCCTTCTGCGGAGCACGACTCACATCATACAGAATCACAGAACAGCTTGGGTTGGAGGGCCCTTCCCAGCTCCCCAGTGCCCCCCTGCCATGACAGGGACATCTTCAGCAGCTCAGGGTGCTCAGAGCCCCGTCCAGCCTGGCCTGGGATGTCTCCAGGGATGGTTCAGCCACCACCTCTCTGGCCAACCCGGGACAGGCTCTCACCACCCTCCCTGGAAAAATGTCTCAGGCCGCCCATAGAATCTGATTCTTGTCAAAAATCTTGTGCCAAGAAGCGGAAATCCTTACCTGCCGTCGTCCTGGCCTCCCAGGGACACAAGATAAATGCCTCTGGGCAAGAACGAGAGTCCCTCGACTTTGCCCTCGTGCAGCGAGAGCCGAGCAAGTAACTCCTGCTTTGGGAAATCCCAGAGGATGACGTCTGCCTGCGGGGCAAAGCAGAAGGGGGGGATGGCAGGGCATGAGATGTAACTCGCAGGATCAGGGAGAACAATGTTCTCTGGCAGGAAAGTTGTTAGAAGGAGCCCAGCCCAAGCTTCTCTGCAGCCCTGGGCACCCCTGACACAAAGAGGCTTCAGACTGGGTGCTGTAAGAAGCATTATTCCAGCTGAGCACTTGAGTAGCTCTGCTTCATTTCAGCACCTACATTTACCCTGAGACACTGAGTATTTGACTTAGGCTTTAAAATACTGAAAGCACTAAAACCTGATCCCTTCCAAGGGTCTTGAGGTCTTTCAAAGAGGCAAAAATAAAACGAAAAGAACTTGAGAGGTCTGAAAATGCAGGTAGGTACCTGTCAAGGGCTTTGGAAAGTCCTAAGCAGCTCTGGAACTCAGGTCTCACTTGAAATAAACCAGCATTTATTAATTAATGTCTAATGAGATTTTGGCTGCCACACGCCCACAACACTTTGGATAAAAAGGACTGGAACTAAAAATCCCTCAATCCTAGGGAGACTGCTTCATGTTTTACAAAAACACAAAGGCACATCCAGCAATGGAGTAACTACAATTTCCCATTCCCTTCAACATCTTCCCATTGCAGATATTTATTTTCCAACCAAAGAAAAAATAAACGAAAGGTGTTCCCACCACTGGCAAGCCAACTCCAATTTCTCTGGTCAATACTAAGCGGTTAAAATCAGAGCATTACCCACCTTGAATCCAATGCAGGTGACTTGTCCTGAAGCGACGTACATCCCATCCCTGGACACGACAACGCAGGACACGTTATCGGCGTGGCCATGCAAGAAACTCTGTTTCTTAGTGTCCAGGTGCTGAATCACCACCGTACAGCCCAGGGGGTACAGGATGTGCTCCCTGTCGGGGTGGCAGATGAGGCCACAGGGAACATGTCCTGCAAGAGAAACAGGTGAAAGATCCGCTGGCTGCCAACAGTTCAGGGGCTGCAGAAACCACTGGCTCCCCACGGTTTACCTCACAAGGCGAGGGGGGGGAAGGAAAAGAACCTTCCAGTTCTCCCCAGAGCTGTTCAGCAGAACAACCCCGTGTCGAACAGCACGGTCACCCTTGTCATAAGTGATGGCCAAAATTGTTAATGTTGAACAAATCGAGTAGGATTCAATTATATTATGCATATTGTTGTAAGCAGTAACTGCGCTTGTGCAAGTTTGATTATGTTTTGTAGAACCTTGTAGTAGTAGTTAAGCCAATGCCTGGATTGCCTGGATGGTGCCACAGATAACAGGACTCCCGGATGGTGCCACAGATAACGGGACTCCCGGATGGTGCCACAGATAACGGGACTCCCGGATGGTGCCACAGATAACGGGACTCCCGGATGGTGCCACAGATAACGGGACTCCCGGATGGTGCCACAGGTAACGGGACTCCCGGATGGTGCCACAGATAACAAAGTTCCAGAGACGGAAATTCACAGCGTGTGAACGAGCGTATAACTTATATAAGCACACACGAAAAGTTGAGTGGTGTGCCTGTTGGCGGAACTGAGCTTCCCCCGGTCACCCAGCGCTGTTTTGCCTAATTACCGCTTGCTAAATAAAATCGATTGATTGACTCAGAATCGATTTATTGGCTCTTATTTATAACAAATGTGATCTGTGTGTGGCGCAGGAGCTTCCCGTCCACTTGCTCCTCCATTCAGTCAGGTGCTGCAAGAGAGGGACAGAGAAAGAAACAGTCAGGACCGGATTAACAACCTCGTCATCCCTGTCCCCAAACCTGCAGGCGTCCTAGGAGGCCTGATCTAAGTTTGGCTCTTCTCCCTCTCTTTGCTGGAATCCTTCACTGCACAAATTTCTGTCATGAACACTCTCTGAACCAACCTGATGTGTTCATAGTTCCCAGCCCAGCGTCCATTCCTCAAGGTACCTCAGCATTTCCCTTTGGAACCACACCTGAGTGCCATCCCGTCCTGAGCTACCTCAGCATTGCCCACTGCAGCCTCCCCGACGCCATCTCCTCCCTGAGCTCCCTCAGCCTTTCCCGCCAAAGCCTCCCCGATGTCACCCCCTCCCTGAGCTCCCTCAGCCTTTCCCGCCAAAGCCTCCCCGATGTCACCCCTCCCTGAGCTCCCTCAGCCTTTCCCGCCCAAGCTCCTTCCGCGCCGTCCCGCCCTCAGGCTCCTCCGCCGCTCCCGTCGCTCCCCCCGTTCCCGGCCCCTCCCCGCGGCAGCGCCGCCCCCGCCCCTCGCGCCCCCTGGCGCCCCCACGGCGGCCCCGGCCCCGCCTGCGCCGCTCCCGACCCGGCGCTGCCCCCTCCCGCTCGCTTTCCTCCCTCTGCCCTGCGGCACCGCGGGCTCCCCCCTCCGCCCCACGGCCCCGCCCGAGCCCCGCGCAGCGCTCAGCCCGGGGCTCCCTTCCCTCACAGCCGCCCGCGTGTTTCCCCCTCGCCCCTTGCCCGGCCCGGGGCCGCGCTCTTGCGGCTGGCTGCCCCTCGCCTTCCTCCTGCCGAACCCAGCCCGTCCCTCCCCCTCCAGCCTCCCCCCTCAGCCGGGACCGGGGCGGCCCCGTCCAGTCTCCCCGCTGTCCGCCCGCCCCTCGCTCACCGCCGGCCCCGCCGCTCCTCGCGCGCTGCTCCCGCCGCCGCACCGCCGGCACGCGCTCCTCGGCCCGCGCGCTTCTGCAGCGTGGCCCCGCCCATCCCGCGCAGGAGCCAATCCCGTCCGCGCCCGCCACCGGGCCCCGCCCCCCCTCCCGGCCCGGAGCCGCCGGCGGCCGCAGAGCGGCGCTGTCCGCCCGCAGCGCGGCCCCGGCCCCGGCGGGTCAGCGGCAGCGGGGCCGGGAGCGCTCGGGCTGCGCCCGCCCGGGACGGCCCGGGACCGAGGGCTCCGCCGCTGCAGCCCGTTTCGTGCCGTTTGCACCCCGGCTTACACGGCTGCAGCCTTCCTGCTGCTGCAGCTCACACATCTTTCTTCCTTCTAACCGCACAGCAGGTCACACTCACAAACGTTCCGTGCTCGCTGGCATAAGAACATCTGCAGAAGGATCTACAAACATTACACAGATATACCACCGACCACAGCTTTCTGAGCTTTCAGGTTAAAGTTCCTGCAGATACCCATGTTTCAATCAAACAGACACCACCAGCAGAGCTGCTGCCTCTGCCGTCTTTGCTCAGAAAGCAGTGACAACACCAGAAAACACATTGGCAGCCGGTGCTTTGAGCAGTGAAGGTGGGATCTACAAAAGTCTGATTAAACCAAACAGCCTGAGGTCTTTATCAAGCTGCACATCTGCCAGGAATGCTGAAATGCAAGAGTTTACTCCTGCACTATTCCACAGTGGAACAGCCGCTTCATATCAAAAATCATCTCAAAGTTCCAAACCGGTACATTAAAAAGCTGTCACTAGCTATTAGAAGACCACTGCAAGATCTTATTGCTTTTGAGTTAAATCATAATGGTTCAATAAACCAAAACCGAAACAGTTTCTGCAGTCTGTTGCTCATCCTCCTGTTCATTCATGAGCACTGCAGCAATCAGTTGTTATACGACGTGTCAACAGAGGCGATTGAAAAACCCCAAACAAAACTTACTGTATCTAGTGGTGGATCTAGGATGCTGTATCTAGGACGCTGTGTCTGGGATGCTGTATCTGGGATGCTGTATCTAGGATGCTGTATCTGGGATGCTGTATCGGGGATGCTGTATCTGGGATGCTGTATCTATGATGCTGTATCTAGGATGCTGTATCTGGGATGCTGTCTCTAGGATGCTGTATCTAGGATGATGTATCTAGGATGCTGTATCTATGATGCTGTATCTAGGATCCTGTATCTGGGATGCTGTATCTAGGATGCTTTATCTATGATGCTGTACCTGGGATGCTGTATCTGGGATGCTGTATCTATGATGCTGTATCTGGGATGCTGTATCTAGGATGCTGTATATAGGATGCTGTATCTGGGATGCTGTATCTGGGATGCTGTATCTAGGATTCTGTATCCATGATGATGTATCTGGGGTGCTGTATCTGGGATGCTGTATCTGGGATGCTCTATCTAGGATGCTGTATCTGGGATGCTGTATCTAGGATGCTGTATCTGGGATGCTGTGTCTGGGATGCTGTATCTAGGATGCTGTATCTGGGATTCTGTAGTGGGGATCCTGTATCTGGGATGCTGTATCTAGGATGCTGTATCTAGGATGCTGTATCTGGGACGCTGTATCTGGGATTCTGTATCTGGGATGCTGTAACTACGATGCTGTATCTAGGATGCTGTATCTATGAAACTGTATCTGGGATGCTGTATCTAGGATGCTTTATCTTGATGCTGTATCTGGGATGCTGTATCTAGGATGCTGTATCTAGGATGCTGTATTTGGGAAGCTGTATCAGGGATGATGTATCTGGGATTCTGTATTGGGGATCCTGTATCTAGGATGCAATATCTATGATGCTGTATCTGGGATTCTGTATCTGGCATGCTGTATCTGGGATGCTGTATCTGGGATGCTGTATCTAGGATAATTTGTCTAGGATGCTGTATCTGGGATGCTGTATCTACGATGATGTATCTAGGATGCTGTATCTATGATGCTGTATCTATGATGCTGTATCTGGGATGCTGTATCTAGGATGCTGTATCTGGGATGCTGTATCTAGGATGCTGTATCTAGGATGCTGTATCTGGGGTGCTGTATATAGAATGCTGTATCTGGGATGCTGTATCTAGGATGCTGTATCTAGGAAGCTGTATCTGGGATGCTGTATCTGGGATGCTGTATCTAGGAAGCTGTATCTGGGATGCCGTATCTGGGATGCTGTATCTCGCATGCTCTCTCTCGGATGCAGTATCTGGGATGCTGCATCTGGGATGCTGTATCTATGATGCTGTATCTGGGATTCTGTATTGGGGATCCTGTAGCTGGGATGCTGTATCTAGGATGCTGTATCTAGGATGCTGTATCTGGGATGCTGTATCTGGGATTCTGTATCTGGGATGCTATAACTAGGATGCTGTATCTAGGATGCTGTATCTATGAAACTGTATCTGGGAAGCTATAAATAGGATGCTGTATGTAGGATGCTGTATCTAGGATGCTGTATCTGGGATTCTGTATTGGGGATCCTGTATCTGGGATGCTGTATCTAGGATGCTATATCTGGGTTTCTGTATCTAGGATTCTGTATCTAGGATGCTGTATCTGGGGAGCTGTATCTAGGATGCTGTATCTACGATGCCGTATCTGGGATGCTGTATCTGGGATGCTGTATTAAGGATTCTGTATCTGGGATGCTGTATCTATGTTGCTGTATATGGGATGCTGTAATTGGGATGCTGTATCTAGGATGATGTATCTATGGCGCTGTAACTGGGATGCTGTATCTAGGATGCTGTATCTGGGATGCTGTATCTGGGGTGCTGTATCTATGATGCTGTATCTAGGATGCTGTATCTAGGATGATGTATCTGGGATGCTGTATCTGGGGTGCTGTATCTATGATGCTGTATCTAGGATACTGTATCTAGGATGATGTATCTGGGATGCTGTATCTGGGGTGCTGTATCTGGGATGCTCTATCTGGGATGCTGCATCTGGGATGCTGTATCTAGGATGCTGTATCTGGGATGCTGTATCTGGGATGCTGTATCTAGGATGCTGTATCTGGGATGCTGCATCTGGGATGCTGTATCTAGGATGATGTATCTAGGAAGCTGTATCTGGGATGCTGTATCTAGGATGCTGTATCTATAATGCTGTATCTGAGATTCGGATTCTGGGATGCTGTTTCTGGGATGCTGAGTCTTGGATGCTGTATTTAGGATGTTGTATCTGGGGTGATTTATCTGGGATGCTGTTTCTAGGATTCTGTATCTAGGATGCTGTGTATAGGATGCTGTATCCGGGATGCTCTATCTGGGATGCTATACCTAGAATGATGTAACTATGATGCTGTATCTGCGAAGCTGTATCTAGGATGCAATATCTATGATGCTGTATCTGGGATGTTGTATCTGGGATGCTGTATCTAGGATGCTGTATCTGGGATGCTGTATCTAGGATGCTGTATCTAGGATGCTGTATCTGGGATGCTGTATCTGGATTTCTGTATCTGGGATGCTGTATCTGGGATTCTGTATTGGGGATCCTGTATCTGGGATGCTGTATCTAGGATGCTGTATCTAGCATGCTTTATCTAGGATGCTGTATATGGGATGCTGTATCTGGGATGATGTATCTGGGATGCTGTATCTGGGATGCTGCATCTGGGATGCTGTATCTATGATGCTGTATCTGGGATTCTGTATTGGGGATCCTGTATCTGGGATGCTGTATCTAGGATGCTATATCTGGGTTGCTGTATCTAGGATTCTGTATCTAGGATGCTGTATCTGGGGAGCTGTATCTAGGATGCTGTATCTACGATGCTGTATCTGGGATGCTGTATCTGGGATGCTGTATCTATGTTGCTGTATATGGGATGCTGTAATTGGGATGCTGTATCTAGGATGATGTATCTATGGCGCTGTAACTGGGATGCTGTATCTAGGATGCTGTATCTGGGATGCTGTATCTGGGACGCTGTATCTGGGATGCTGTATCTGGGATTCAGTATCTATGATGCTGTATCTAGGATGCTGTATCTGGGATTCTGTATAGGGGATGCTGTATCTGGGATGCTGTATCTAGGATGGTGTATCTGGGATGCTTTATCTGGGATGCTGTATCTGGGATGATGTATCTAGGATGCTGTATCTAGGAAGCTGTATCTGGGATGCTGTATCTGGGATGCTGTATCTGGGATGCTGTATCTGGGATGCTGTATCTAGTATGATGTATCTGGGATGCTGTATATAGGATTCTGTATCTAGGCTGCCGTATCTGGGATGCTGTATCCTGTTCATTCATTAGTACTGCAGAAATCAGTTGTTATACTACGTGTCAACAGAGGCGATTGAAAAACCCAAACAAAACTTATTCAATCCCACGAACCCCCCGTCCTTCCTGCCCCCCCCCACCCTGAGCCCCACGATCAGCACCTGGTGCGGGAGAGGAGCAGAACTCGACAGACAGAACCAGAAATGCAACTGCGGGGAGAAGGAAATACCAAGGGAGTTACAGCTTCCTTAACGTTCCAAATCTGATGTCTTCCAAAACAAAGCTTGCGAGCAGCGGAGGAAAAAGCTGAGACAACTCAATGTGAGTGACAGAGCATAGTTGACTTTATTGTTCCAGGGTACACATATTTATACAGATAACCTAGATAAAACATCTTAGATACAGCATCCCAGATACAGCACCCCGTATACAGCTTACTAGATACAGCATCCCACATACATATTCTGAGATACAGCATCCCAGATACAGCATTCTATATACAGCTTCTAGATACAGAATCCCAGATACAGCATCCCAGATAAAGCATGCCTGATACAGCATTCTATATACAGCTTACTAGATACAGCATCCCAGATACAGCATCCCAGATACAGCATTCTATATACAGCATCCCAGATACAGGATCCCCGACACAGCATCCTAGATACAGCATCCTAGATACAGCATCCCAGATACAGGATCCCCGACACAGCATCCCAGATACAGCATCCTAGATACAGCATCAGAGATGCAACATCCTAGATACAGCATGCTAGATACAGCATCCCGGATAGAGCGTTCTGGATACAGCATCCTATATACACCATCTTAATTACTGCATCCTAAATACAGAATCCTAGATACAGCATCCCAGATACAGCACCCCAGATACAGCATCCCAGATACAGCATCCCAGATACAGCATCATAGATACATCATCCTAGATACAGCATCCTAGATACAGCATCCCAGATACAGCATCCCAGATACAGGATTCCCGATACAGCATCCTAGATACAGCATTCCAGATACAGCATCCTAGACACAGCATCCTAGACACAGCACCCTAGATAAAGCATCACAGATACAACATCCTAGATACAGCATCCCAGATACAGGATCCCCAATACAGCATCCCAGATACAGCATCCTAGATACAGCATCCCGGATACAGCATACCAGGTACACCCTCCTAGATATATAATCCAAAATACAACATCCTAGATGCAACATCCTGGGCCAGGATAAGAACGTCTGCACCACGACAGGTCAAAGCCCCTGCGGGGCAGCAGGAAGGAAGCTGCTGATCGAGGCCGTCGCTGCGGCACTTCTGTCAGTGCTCACGGGCCAGAGAGGAAAAGGCGACTCATTTCTTCTTGTCGTTGCAGAACGAGCTCCTTGGGGTCGTGAATTACATCAGGCTGCAAGTGCTGAGCAACTGGGGCCACCCGGACTACACCTGCCTGTATCGGTTCAGGGTGCACGGTGATCCGCCCAGAGATGGGGGAGACGTTCCTGTTTCTTCTAGCAATAAATTCCATTAATGTTCACCCAGTCGAGTTCCCGTCTGCTTTGCCTGTGATGCTGCCTGGTCCTCCCTGAGCTCACTGGAGCTCCCCAGCCTTCTCTCAACCACCAGCTTATGGGAGACTTCAGGAGCACACAGCAAGATTGTCACTGTTAGGGAAAATGGATAACTCAGTCACAAACCTGCAGGAAGCCTGACATGCACACACTTGCTGCGACACAGGAACATCAGCAAGGCCCTGCCCGGACACCAGGGATTAAATTAATGGACCATTTTCTTGTGCAGGAATAAATTAAGGATCGACTGAATGGAACCATCTGTTGTTACCTGTTTTCACAAGAGGCACATGCTGCTTCAGCTTCCACTTTCAGTCTTTTGCCGATGAGAAAATGGAAGTGTGTGTTTTTGTAAGAAGGAAACCTTAATTGGAAAGTTGGTTCATGAACTGTTTTGCCTCTCTGGGCACCTATGGACTGAATAGCCCAGGAACCGTTACAGAGTGATGAGCAAAGCAATCCCAGGACACTTAAGAGATCCCATACCCACACCAGTCTGTCCTTCCTTTTGACCCGAGCTCCCCAAGGCCCAAGGCCACAGAGACCCATAGAGATCCATAGGGACCCATAGGGACTCATAGAGACCCATGGAGACCATAGAGACCTATAGCGACCATGGAGACCATAGAGACCCATAGAGACCCATAGAGACGCATAGGGACCATAGAGACCCATAGAGACCATAGAGACCCATAGGGACCATAGAGACCCGTAGAAACCATAGAGACCCATAGAGATGCATAGGGACCATAGAGACCCATAGAGACCATAGAGACCGTAGAGACCCATACAGACCATAGAGACCATAGAGACCCATAGAGAGCATAGAGACCCATAGAGGCCACAGGGCAGTCGTGCGCTCGGGCCGCACCAGGGAGGAGAGAACAGGACCAGTGTTTGGCAGCCGGGGCTGGGAACAGCAATTTGTGCTCTGAGCTGGGGCTTAGTCCATGTGGGAGCCCAGCACGGGTCCAGATACCAAACTGAGGGTGTCGGTTCACCCCCGGTGCCACACACACGGCACCTTCTTCCATCGCCTCCTCCGATGAGCTGTTTTGCAGCCCCTTCCAGCTCAGCCCAGCTCAGACACCTGCACTCTGGCTCAGGGCTGCCTGGGGCTGGTGACCCTCGGGGCAGCAGCAGGAACCGCTGTGACCCTGGTTGTGGGGCGGTCCCTGGGCTGAGCCTCGGGCCCGGGGCTGCTGAACTGGGCCATGCTGGGGCCCAGAGGTGCTGAAGTCAACAGGTCCCCATGGCCTGTCTGTGCTGGGAGACACCTGCTCCTGCAGCACCCCTGGTCCTGATCCCGAACCTGGTCCATCCTCACCCAGAAGTACACTTTAGTTTGGGTTTTTTTTTGTTAAAACTGAAGTTAATTCAGGTAGAGGCAGAGCCTATTTAGAAGTTTTGGTAGTTTGGAGACAGAGGCCAGTGTGGGGCTGGGACCCTTGGGGGTGAGGGCTCTTTCTGCCCCGTGCCCTTGGCCTGGCGCTCACAGCTGGGAAGGGACTGTCCAAACTCCTGCCGGGAGGAGCCAGATGTGGCCACCCCCGGCACAGCCTCAGGGTCTGCTGCCAACCTGCCCTCAGATCATCTCTGCCCAGCTGGACATGGCCCAGGAGTCACTGCCAGTGCTGCTGTTCTCCATGGGGCAGCGTGGTGCTCAGCAGGCACAGCCAGAGCTGCTCCTGTGCCTTATCTTGTAAGTGATCAGTGTAGTTTGTAGTTGCTTTTGGTAGACATGAGCAGAACTTCACAGCTTAAAATTGTAGCAAATCCAGCTTACAAGTAACACGAAGCAAAGAGTATATTAAAAACCATACCACCTTATGTCCCTAAAGCATTGATTATATTTAGTGTGAATCTACTTGAAGTAAATGAGTAATATGAAACTTAAATTGGTCTCATCCACTGAGCTGTGAGTAGTAAAACCATTGCCACACAGCTCACTTATTTAGCAGGGAGAGCTCACAGTGGCTCATCCACGCTGTCGTATTTATGGAATGAAGTGATACACTCATAGACACATTGCACACAGTAGTAAAAGTGTCTGAGACTTGTACGCCCACAAGTTCCCGGTGTTCATCTGCTCTTCTGCTTCCCTGTGGGTCTCCTGGCAGGAGTTCTTGGCCTGGGTACGGCTCAGGCCCTTCCCTCCGCCGGAGCCTGGACCAAACTGCAGTGGGTTTGGCCGGGGGTGATTGGGGGATCGAGTGCATCTGCCACCCCTGGCAGCCCAGAGAGAACTGAGCCAGACAACGGGACTCCTTTCCGCAACATCCCCATAGATGGATGCTCCTGGAGCAAGGAGATGGCACTGAGTGTGTCTGTGACATCCCCACCATGCACCAGCTGCTGGGGAAATGGAGCGGTGCAGCAGGCTGTTCAAGACTGTGCTCAGAGCAATGGGTGGTGAACTTCTAGAAACTGGGATGGAAATATAGCAGCCATGTGCCCAGGGCTGAGCTGGCCTGAGCCTCCCAAGGGGACCTCCTGACCCTCCCCGCCCACACACAGGGTCACAGTGGGGCCCTTTGTGACCTCACTTGGTGACACCCACTGCCCTGCATGTGATCCGTGCAGCTGCAGGCCCAGCCCACACTGTCCGACAGGACGGTGACGGGACAGGGTGCGAGCACGGAGCTGGCGAGAGCCCCGAGCGTAGCCCACGTCTGTCAGAGAATCGGAGAATCTTCTTGGTTGGAAGAGACACTTAAGATCATCGAGTCCAACCACAGCCCAGCTCTAGCTGCCCCCGGCAGACTTGGAGCAAGGAGCTCCTGAGCTCACGTCTTTCCCCGACGAGGAGCACACGGGCGCATCGCACACCTCTCACCGCTGCCTCTGGCAGACCTGCAGCACCGAGTTTTGCTGAAGCGTCCGCCTTCCCCATCCCTAGTCCTTCCCTTTGTCTGAAAAATGGCAGGGAGACCCCCCATCCGACGCAGGCTGGCCTGGCAGGAGAGACCCCCCAGCCGCCCCCGGGTGGCCTGGCAGGAGGAGGTTGGGGCTCCCCAGGAGGTCACATCTCCACCGCAGCCCAACCAGGTGGATGTGGCACAGCCACCGCAGATCGGTGAGTGAGGGGCCTTGGTTGTTGGGCAGGGTGGGGCCCAGCGATCGCTCCCCGCTCGACACCAGGGTCACGGTTCCCCATGCACTGGCAGGGGGTTCCATGGGTGGGGATTATGTTGCCTGAAGCCCATGGCTGCTCGGAGCTGGGAGCCGGCCCCAGCACAGCCTCTGCGGGCAGAGGGGACCCAGCTCCTGCTGCAGGGCACGGGCAGCGAGAGGCAGCTGGGCGGGCAGGAGGCAGCCGTGCTGCGGGACGGGGACCTTTCCTGCCCGTCTGAAGCGAGTTCCTCACCCGCTGCACTGGGCGCTTTCCCCGTCCTGCCTGGCTCCAGCATCGCAGCCCGTCTGCCAGGCACCCTGCAGCCCTGACACGCATGGGAAGACCGTGCCGGGGCAGCGGGCACTGGGATGGACATGGGGCAGAGCTCCTTCTGCTCTGTCCTGCCTGCAAACCCTCTCTGCAGCCCTCCCTGCTCTCCTCCTTTATTAGATGCCGATTCGTTACCCGTGAATGGATTTCTAAGGGGATACATGGACTCCATCGTGTCCTTTCTCGGCAGCCCAGAAAAGGTAACCGCAGCCACTTTAAAGGCGGCTGTGCCGGCGTCTGCTGACAGGGGCTCTGCTGCGGGTGCTGGAGGGTGCTGGCTGGGCAGAGCTGCTGCTCCCAGGTCTCTAATGGGCACTGCACCCCCATGCTGCGGTGCCGCTGGCCGCATGTCCCCATCTCACGCTCCCTGTTTGCCTCTCTGCTCCCTGGCTGCCAGGAGGAGAGCCACAAGATCGGGTTTCTCATGGACATCCGTGACCTGTGCGACACCAGCAGGCGCCAGCGCTCCCCAATGGGCCTAGATGTCTTTTGCCAGAGATACGAGCTGGCGGAGAATATCGAGGTGAGGGGATGCCCGGCGGCTCTGGGGAAGGGGTCGAGGACTCCGGCACCGGCACCCTGTGAGGACAGCGCTGGGCAGGGCCGGGGGCTGGCGGCGCTGGGTGCTGGCAGCTGCAGGTCCCATCCCGGCTGTGCTCTGCAGGTGCTGCTGGAAGAGGAGCCCAGGGACCAACTGCGCACGGCGCTGCGGCAGATCGCCATGCGTGCCATTGCCGAACTGAGGTACCTGCCCATCCCTCCTGGGGTCGCCTGCACGCGGCCTCGAGGCGCTGCTCCAGGTACCAGCGTGTGGCTGGCTGCTCTCTCTCTTTGCAGCGCAGTGGAGAGGGTGCTGGAGGGCAAGGAGACAAGGCTGCTCCAAGCCTGCTTCTCCAGTGTCTTCTCGCTTCCACCAGAAGTGGAGGACATGGACCGTTACCTCTACTTAGAAGTAAGTGCTGCGTGAGCTACAGGAGCCCCTGGTCCCTCTGTCTGCTCCCCAACCACCCCGTGTCGCGATATAACCAGAGACCCAAAGCAGGGCAGGTTCTCAGCTCTGCTGTCCCACCCTCATCCCTTCATCCCCTGCCTGTGGGTCTGGCCACGTCCAGTTTCACAGGCTGCTCTGCCCATAGCAGGTTATTTGCCCCTGGGTCTCTCCCAGGCACAGTGCAGCAGCGCAGGAGTTGTCCCTCGGTGCTGGGAGTTCACATCAGTCTCCTGGGAATGAGAGGGATGGCTGGAAACGTGATCACAACCCGTTGTCTTCTTGCAGACCATGCGGTCCATGGACAACATGCTGCAGGCGTTGCTCCTCAACTCTCGTGCCTCCAGAGTCAGCGAGCTGCTGCAGAATATCTTCCAGGTCTGGGTGTGCGAAGTTTGGGCTTCGCAAGGGCTGTTCCTCACCCTGGGGACGGTGTGTCCACTCTGGAGGTGACAGTCCCACCCCGTGCCGTGCAGAGAGCGCTGCCGGGAGGGTGCCCACCTCCCCGGGGAACCAGGGGCTGCCCTCCAGGCTCTTCCGCAGCACAGTGGCCGCAGAGGGTGGCATCTGCCTTCCTGCCTGGCCATGGGGCTGGCCTGGGGCATTTGTCCCAAACCTGCCAGGGACCCCAGGGCAAGAACCTCGCTACAGGCTTTGGTTGAGTCCTGGGGAATCTTCAATGGAGTGGGCCAGTCCAGCACAGGCGTTGAGCGGTGCTGCTTCTGCTGGAGCGGTGGCTGCTCCCAGGGCTCACCAGCAGCTTCTCTCTCCCCAGATGCTCCTGACTCTGAGCAGCTCCGAGAGAGAACATGTGCAGCAGAGGGCCGTGGGGAGGATTGAGGGGCTGAGCTTCGTGTTGGCTGAGAATCCCACACTGGAGGTAAGGAGCCAGGCACCCTCCGGCTAGAGGGTCTGCCCTTCCCTGCACCCCAGAGCAGCCTGCAGCTCTCCCCACGCGGGGCTGTTGCCCACCCAGCTGCTTTGGGAGCTGTGAGCGGCACGGCCCTGGACAGTCCTGCCTGCCCACGGAGTCCTGGGCACACGCTTGGGTTCAGGGCTTTGGCACAGCCGCCTGCCCTCAACCCTCCTGCTCTTCTGTCTCCCTCGCCCAGGCCTGGTGCCGCTCTAGGACAGACATACACGGCCCTGTCAGCTATAGAGACATCCAGATCCCAGTGCTGGGACAGCTGCTGGGGCATCTCCTCCTTTCCCAACATTCCTGGGAAGAGGCAAGAACTCTGGCTCGAGATGCAGTGCAGCACCTCGCTGTCTTCCTGGCTGGACAAAACAGTAAGAGAAGTTGTGTTGGGCTCGATCCCTCTACACACAGACATCTCCCGATGGGTCTGCTCCTGTTCCTCACCTCCTTTGTCCTTCCCAGCTGCTTCCCATAGCATCCCAGCTGCCATTTTGCTGCAGCAGCTGAGCGCTCTCCCAAAGTCTGGGATCTGTTCTCTGCTGCTCTCCTTCCTCCCTCCTTTCGGGATCCTGAAGCCCGCTGTTTCGTGGTTCCCAGACCCAAACATACGGCTGATTGCCATGACCCAAAGCCATGATTTTCCTGCCAGTGAAGAGCAGGTCTACCTCTGAGTCCTCCTGGCTAGAGCTTCCAGTGCTTGGAGCAAGAAGCTGTTCCTGATGCCCTCCAGAATTCTCCTTGACCACTTATGCCCTGCCATCATGAAGGCAGATCTTGGGGTGCTTTGGGAAGCTTGCTGACAAAGCTGCTGTGCTTTACTGAGTTCTCTATGTTTCCCCACTGTTTAGACAGGAGCAATCAAGCACGACAGCCCTACTTGGAAGATCCCGACAGCTCCTCTGAGGATTGGCTAAAACCCAACATCATGGTAAAGAGCTCTTGCTGGCACTCTTGTTGGTGGCACCAGCAGGGGACTTGTGTGAGCAAAGGTCTCCACAATCAGGGGGCTGGCATGGCCTCTCTGTCCCTGCTGAGAGGGTTCCTGCTGTCCCCGAGCAGGGACGATGCGAGGGCTGCTCTCCAGTGTCCCAGCAGCAGCCCCAGTCCTGCTGGCCACCAGCAAGCCCTGGTTCACGGCAGGGCCAGCACCCTGTGCCCATGAGCCCAACCCTCCTCCCTCTCCCCGGGCCTCTCTTCTCCTCCTCCCCAGCAGTCACTGCCGCCCCTGCTGCCAGCTTTGCTGCGGGCACTGCCGCAGCACCGCCGGGCGTCTCTGCAGGGCTGCTGGCACTGCCCGGCTACGCAGCAGCACCGGGGCACTCGGTGTGACTTGGCTTCGCTGCCTCCCTTCCTCCCTTAGCTCTTTGCAGAATACCTCCAGCCTCCCGAGAGGACAGACATGGTCCTGGTGTTCACTGAGGCAATGACAGACTCCAGCACCTTTGACAAGGAGGCGGCCGGAAACATGCTGGACGTGGTCAAGGGAAACTGCGATTTCTGGCTGGTGGATGTAAGTGGCCTTTGGCTGGATTGCCCTTTGGCCCTGTCAGGCCTTGTTCCTCCCTCCAACAATCTCTTCCTCTCAAATCCCGGTGTCTCGGACACCTGAAGCCACCTGAAGGCGGCAGAGAGGGATGGGAAGGACAGCTGAGGAAATGGATGCACTCCAGTGGCAGCACCATCCTCTCACCTGTGTCTCCTCCAGGTGCCAAAGATCACGAGCTGCATCCACAAAACCCTGGGGTGCATCAACACGGCACCAGCCCGACAGAGCGTGGAGTCTCTAATTGTCTGGATGGCTGACAAATGCCCTGGGGAGGTGGTGTCTACGCTGCTGACAATCGCACCACCAGGAGACAGGTACTGGCTCCAAAAGCCATGAGGGCTTGTTCCCTGTGGGGAGAGGGGCCCAGAGACGCTCTGGCTGCCAGCGCCAAGGGATCCTGCAGGACACCCCTGAGGAGCAGGACCCTCCATCCCACCACGCTTTCCAGCGCTGGGGGTCAGCCAGGCCCGCAGCAGCCACAGCTGAGCAAGCCAGCCCAGAGCCCCCCACTGCGCTCCTGCCAGCCCCACGGGAGCAGCAGCTCAGCCTCTGCTGCTGCCCAGGGCATCCCAAGCGTCCTGCAGCGCGGAGCCGGACACGCTGCCGTGGCCCAGGCTGCCCTGCTGACAGAGCGCTCTCTTGCAGCACTGCCCTGGCACTGTGGGAGGTGATGTTCTCCGTGCCCCAGACCCTGCAAAGCGTTTTGAAGGAGCTGCTCATCCAACTCCAGGACCCAAAGAGCAGGCTCTTCTGCACGTACCTGGAGGACCACTGCCTCGTTAGCTTGGCTGTGAGTGACCGGAAAAACGCCCTGGTGCCCTTGGCCTGGGCTGCCCTGGGAACCAGGAGCTGCACAGTGCCAGGAGCCCCCGCGGCTCTGCCGGTCGCTCACTGCTGGCTTGCTTTCAGATGCTGGCCGGCAGTGATCTGGGAGATCGGGAGTTTGCTCTGCTCTACATGGCCTTCAGGTTTCTGAAGGAAGAAAGTCCGGCCATGCTCTCCCTGGTGCTCACGGGCATCATGACGCTGTCACAGACAGACGAGATGGTGAGCGGGGTGTCACCAAGGGCAGCCATGGTGGCTGCTCCAAAGGCCCTTCCTCCCATGGTGGGGCCTGGGGGCTGCCTGGGGAGCTCTTCACACATGGACCTGGTCCCAAAAGGGCAACTCTCTTCATCGTACAGGCAAGGAAAATGAAGGTCATGCTGCCAGACCTGATGTGGGTCCTGCAGTGCGGCAACAAGGCCATCAAGATCAAGGCTCTGGCCATCTTCAGAACCGTGATGGCTCAGCTGCAGAGGGAGGAGGCCAGCCCCATCGCCGTGACGCTGGCAGGATTTCTCCTGCCCCTCTTTGATGACGTAAGCCTGATGTATAAGGCTGATGTATAAGGCTGATGTATAAGGCTGATGTATAAGGCTGATGTGTAAGCCTGAGCCCCGCGGGTGGGCACTGGACAATGACAGTTGCCCTTCAGCCCAGCCACTCAAAGCAGGGGCTTCTCTCCTTTCTCCCAGGGCTCTTGTGGGATGGTTTCTGCATTCTGCAGCCCAGCCCAGCTTCTCCCTGCCCGCTGCTCCCACAGCTCCTCCCCACCATGGCTGCTGAAGCTGGTGGGAGATGCTGGGACGGCACTTTGAGGCACAGGCACTGCCTGAGCAAGTCCCTTGAGTGGCCCTTCACACACCCAGGGCCGCAGATCTGGCCACAACTGCAGTGTGCACAATGCCGCCCTGGAGCGTCTCCCCTACCATCAGCCATGCAGGAGCTTCTGCTCCCCGTGGGCAGAGAGCTGCTGGTGCTCAGGTCCTACTGTGCTGCTCCCTCCCAGGAGCTGAGCCAGCTGAGAGAGAGCTCCATCAGCCTCTTCAGAGACCTGATGAAGATGGTGGTGCGGAACGACAAGAGAAAGATGAAGAACATGGTGCGACTTGGCCTGCTCCCTCTCTTCTTCCGCATGAGTGACCAAGTGCAGAGCGTGGCCAAGGTACAGATTTCAAAGCCGAGCAGTAATGCAGGGAAGAGACCCCTGGGCGTTTGGGCCATGGCATGTCCCTGCTCCCTAAGGGCAGAATCGCCCCAGGAACAAAGTCCAGAGCAGGGGGACACCAGGTCTCCTGCCCCAACCGTGGTGCCATCTCCCAGCTTCTCCTGTTCCACAGGCCGCTGGGGAAGCCCTCCTCGCTGCAGCAGAGCTGCTCAGGTGGAAACAGCTCAAACAGCTGGTGCAGACAGAGCAGACATGGCGGATTGGAGAGAGCTTGGTGAGGACAACCCCCAAGGCCCAGGGCCCAGGCTGGACGGGGCTGCCCCACATGTCTGTCCTGTGGGCTCTGCAGATGTACCTCGCCTGTCCTGCTGCAGCCCCGAGCTGCATCCTTGTTCCCTGTCCTCAAGAACAGAGCCCCCAGGGCTCTTCCCTCTGCCCCGCAGCCAGCGGGAGGGAGGGCTCTCAGCACCCCTGGGACCCCTCGGCCTGTGTCTCTCTCTCAGCCCCACGGGGCTCCTGGCTGGAACACGGGAATGGCCGGGGGGGAAGGGGAATGTGGGTTCATGGGAGGAGGGACTGGTCCGGCCAGCTGGGGAGGGACAGTAACATGCCCATGCCCTTGTGCTCTCTCCAGCTGGAGCGGGACAGGAGCAGAGCTCAAGAGTTCTTGAGTCAGAGCCTGCCGTACCTGAGGGATGCTCAGGCCAGCTCACGAGAGGCGGCCGTGAGGTTCATTGGTGAGTCACAGCCCCCGGGTCCCTCTTTCGGCAGCCTGGCCCCAGTCCCCGCCGCTGCCCTGGCACAAGGAGCAGCCCTGTGGCTGCCAGAGCCCCAGCTGCCCCGGGCAGGGCCTTGGCCTCCCCTCCCAGCCCTGCCCACGCAGGTGGCCTTGGTGGCCGCCTTGCCCGGTGCCATCATCTCGGCTCCTGCTCTCCCCTGGGCTCAGCCCTGGTGAGGGGAGGGAGCAGGGGCTGACGGAACTCTGTGCCCAGGGCTGGCTGCGCGGCCCCTGAGGGACCGAAGGGAGGAGGAGGAGCTGGCTGAGATCTGCAGCGGTGAGTAGGGAGCGTGGTCGGGAGGGGATGCCTGGGGGTCTCTGCAGACGTGGGAGTTCATGTGGGTTCTGCTTCTTTCCCTTGCAGCCCTTCAGCCCTTGGAGCAGGACAGCGAACCCTCCATCTGCTCCCTGGCAGCCCAGACCATCCACATCCTGGGCAACCCAAGGGAGCAGCCACGATCGCGATGGACCCTGCGAGGCCTGTGCTGCTGGCCCCGCTAAGCCCGGCGGAGGTGCAGCTCTTCTCGGGAGGAGGGCTGGATTTAATAAAGCTGGAGGAGAATGCCAAAGCCCTGGTGTTCTTCAGCTGTGCAGCGCCCTGAGCGTGCTGAGCAGACGGTGTCGTTCCTGGGCTCTCCCGCTGCCGCAGGACGTCTGTCCCTCAGCACAGCCTGGTTCCAGGTGTAGTTACGGTGCCGGCGGGCGGGCGCTCGCAGGCCCCAGGCCCTGCCCTGCAGGGGGAGGCAGAAGGCCGTGCGGGCATGGGGCAGCAAAGACACGCAGTTATACAGCAGGGCTGGTCCCAGCGCCCCAGGAGCTGTTTCCCACTGTTTTGCCCTCGGCTCCCGCCATCCCCCGAGGGTTTCCACAGCGCCGTTTCAGCGAGACCCTCTGCTCCGGGCTGCCCGGCCTCGTCTCTCACGCTGCCCTCCCCTCCTCGCCAGCAGCTGCCGCCCGGCGCTTTCACCCTGTCCTGGAGCCGCTTTCCCAGCGGCGCTGCCGGGCTGAGCCGGGGCAGTGCGGGTTCACAGAGTCACAGGACGGTTTGGGTTGGAAGGGACCGTCAAAGCTCATCCAGTGCCACCCCCACTGTATGGGAACTGTGGAAGAACCGACACCCTTACGTTCCTTTAACTCTAGAGTGGCAGTCTGGGGGGATTTTGAATGCATTAGCTCTGGTGGATACGGGGGCTGAGGTCACAGTTTTACATAGTGATATTAAGAACAAAGATGCTACATCGCAGATTTGTGGTTTGGGGGGACGTCTGAGCCCTGCTCTCCAAGCTGCTGTTCCCCTCACAATCGCAAATCCCAAGCCATCTACTGGAACAGTGTTGATTGCCCCAATTAAAGAATATATCCTGGGTATTGATGTCCTACCAGGGCAGACGGTTGGAACCTTAAATGGTCATTTTGCTTTCGGCTCTCTGCGCACAGGATTTGCTATCCAGTCTGTAACTGTCTTGTATGGATTCCCAAAATGGGATCCTGTTGTGCTGCCTGCACCCGCCAAGGTGGTGAATATAAAACAATATCGCATCCCGGGGGGAGGAAGAAATTACTGAGACTATTCGGGCACTCCGACAAGTGGGGATCATTAAAGAAACTGTGACGGCTTTCAATAATCCTATCTGGCCTGTTCGAAAAACAGATGGTACTTGGAGAATGACTGTAGACTATAGAGAATTCAATAAAGTCACCCCCCCACACCTTGCAGTTATGGTGCCAGATATGGTTACACTCATAGAAAAAACTGGCAAGAACTTATTGCCATGGAAAATGGTGCTAGACCTTGCTAATGCTTTCTTTTCAATTGCCATTGCCCCAGAGAGTCAGGACCAGTTTGCTTTCACCTGGCAGCAAAAGCAATATAGCTTTCAGGATTCAAGGATACAAGCACAGCCCCTCTATATGCCATCAAACGGTAGCAGCTGACATAGCACCATGGTCAGGTATCTTACTGTACGACACGATACTGATGATGTCTTGCTTATGGCAGAGTCACAACAAGAAATTGAAGCAGCTGCTGAGTCATTGCAGTCACATTTGCAGAACCAGGCCTGGACAATCAATCCAAAGAAAATACAGGGCCCTAGTACCACTGTACAGTTCTTGGGGGTCGCCTGGCATGGGCAGATTAAGGAAATACCAAATAAAGTGCAGCAGACAGTTCAGCAATTTCCTGCACCAGCCACAGTAGCGCAGTTACAGGCCTTTGTGGGACTTCTGGGGTACTGGAGGACCTTTATCTTGTATTTGGCAATTTTAATGAGGCCTCTGCAGAAACTAACTAGAAAGAAGGCTGTTGGCAGTGACCAACAACAAGAAGCTTTTGATGCCTGTCAAAGTGCCTTGATTGAACATGCCCGATCATATACTCCCAGGCAAGGATATCCTTTTGAACTAGAAGTAACGATCTTGGATGATGGAGTCTCTTGGCGATTGTGGCAGACAACTGGACCAAAAAATCAGAAGGAACCCCTAGGGTTTTGGTCTAAAGCACTGCAAGGGTCTGCTACTCATTATACCCCAATGGAAAAACAGATTCTGGCTGTTGTTTGGGCACTGCAGGAAACTGAAAAAATCATGGGTCAAGATAGTGTAACTGTCCACACCCCCATACCAGATGACTCTGTTAGGGCCCATGCAGGAGTAGGTCAGGCAGCTACGCACTGGAAGTGGAACACTCTCTGCAGCAATGATTTTTACCAGGAAACTCACATGACTGCCCCACATGCCACCCTTCTTGCTACAATATCATTTAATCATGTGCCTGCACTTGGGGAAACTCTTCCCCGGGAGACATCCCAACCTCTCCTGTGGAGGAGGCTCCTCCTTACGACGAGTTAACAGCAGAGCACAAGAAGGATGCCTGGTTTACTGATGGCAGTGCAACATGCACTGCAACTGGACAAAGGCAATGGAGGGCGGTTGCGTATGCTCCTGTCGAGGGTTAAGATTGCGGGGTAACAATAAAACCCTGGCAGATGTATTGTTAACCCCCTCTCCCCCCCCCACACTTCCCCCTCCCTCTCCCCCCTTTTCACTAAGGAGAGGCAATTGGGAGGAAAAGAAGCACAGAGTGAAGAGAGTTGGAAAAAATTAAAGATGTTTTACTAATGGTACTAATAAGAATAGAGAAAATAATACAAAATATACAAAACCAATCTTGAAAGTCTCAGCAACTGCAGAGCCGGCACCTGAAGTCCTGGATTGGACTCTGCAGCCAACCGGAGCTGGATTCAGTCTGTCACTGGCCTCAGTTCGCAGGGACGACTAGCAAGGTCCTCTGCTAATGTCGGCCATAAGCAGAAGGGAAAAGCAAAGGCAAAAGGGAAAAGGGACGAGATCCTCGTGATCTCCCACTTTTATATGAAGTATTCACGTGAATGGAATGTTATACACAGTTGGTCAGTTTCTTGGTCACTTGTTTCTCGTCGCCCCTCTCGCGAGATGTCCATCCGTGCTTATCAATAAGTTTGCATTCCATTGCTAGGTTTACCAAAACATGTGTCTGGTTCTCCAGGAAAATGCAGTTAATATGAAGCTTTAGCTGACAGGCAAATTCACTGAAAGAGAAACTTGATTTTAACAAAACCAGGACATTCCACCCCTTATAATATGCCATTCACTGAATACTTAAACCTTATCAATACAATCTATCAATACAATCTAATTACTCACTACTACTATATATGTATATACATATGTACATATATACATAGGAGTAATTAATCAGTGGACCATCCTTTGAAAAGTTCATTAAGTTCATTTTGTCACGACAGTCTCCAGGGCAGGAAAAATGGTACAAGTGCATCTCATGACCACTGTTCGTGGGTTAAAGACATCAACTTCGAAGAAGTTGTCAGGCGCCACTCGAAGAAGCTAGCTCTGGTTTCATCATCACTGTTTTGGTCTGAAAAACACTTATTAAACACTGTTAGCATGGCAATTCACATCATGCAGTTCAGTATTGAATGTTTTCACCTAAACTCAAATCCCCTTGGGGTACACACCGAACTTCTCCATCCTTAAGCATCTCCCACCAGGTGCTGCCAGGTCCCTGGGCAAAAACAATCCCGCGAATGGGCTTGACTTTGCTGAGCCAGGATTAACCCAGACTGCCTTTCCTAACATGATATCATGTGTACTACAGGGACTTTATCTCCTTCTACAGTCCGTAGAATTTCTGATTGGGCAGGCCCGGCTCGATTGGTTGATCCCCTGGTGTTGACCAACCAAGTGGCTTTTGCTAAATGTGAATCCCAGTTTTTAAAGGTTCCACCACCAAGTGCCTTTAGTGTAGTTTTAACAAATCATTGTACCTTTCAATTTTCCCAGAGGCTGGTGCATGATATGGAATATGATATACCCACTCAATACCATGTTCTTTGGCCCAATTGTCTATAATACTGTTTTTGAAATGAGTACCATTGTCTGATTCAATTCATTCTGGCGTACCGTGTCGCCAAGGACTTGCTTTTCAAGCCCCAAGATGGTATTTCGGGCTGTAGCATGAGGTACGGCATATGTTTCCAACCATCCAGTGGTTGCTTCCACCATTGTAAGTACATAACGCTTACCTTGACGCGTTTGTGGAAGTGTAATATAATCAATCTGCCAAGCTTCTCCATACTTATACTTTAACCATCGCCCCCCATACCGTACAGGCTTTAACCGTTTCGCTTGTTTGATTTCAGCGCAAGTCTCACATTCATGAATAACCTGTGAAATAGTGTCCATAGTTAAATCCACCCCTCGATCGCGAGCCCATTTATATGTTGCATCTCTACCTTGATGCCCTGAAGCATCATGGGCCCACCGAGCTAGGAAAAGTTCACCTTTATGTTGCCAGTCCAAGTCCACCTCAGCTACTTTAATCTTAGCAGCTTGATCTGCTTGTTGGTGGTTTAGATGTTCCTCGGTGGCTCGACCTTTAGGCACATGAGCATCTACATGACGAACTTTCACCGGCAGGCTCTCTAGCCGAGCAGCAATGTCTTGCCACAGTGTGGCAGCCCAAATGGGTTTACCTCTGCGCTGCCAGTTGCTTTTCTTCCATTGCTGTAGCCACCCCCACAAGGCATTTGCCACCATCCATGAGTCAGTATAGAGATAAAGTATTGGCCGCTTCTCTCGTTCAGCAATGTCCAAAGCCAGCTGGATGGCTTTCACTTCTGCAAATTGACTAGATTCACCTTGTCCTTCAGTGGCTTCTGTAACTTGTCGTGTGGGACTCCACACAGCAGCTTTCCACCTTCGATGTTTTCCTACAAGACGACAGGATCCATCTGTGAACAGTGCATACTGCTTATCAGTCTATTATACTCTTATCAGAGTATTATACGGTGGTGCTTCTTCAGCACGTGTTACCTCCTCCTCATCTGGAGACATCCCAAAGTCTTTGCTTTCTGGCCAGTCTGTAATCACTTCTAAGCTCCCTGGGCGATTGGGATTTCCAATTCGAGCTCGTTGCGTGATCAATGCAATCCATTTACTCCACGTAACTTCGGTTGCATGATGTGGAGAGGGAACCGTCCCTTTGAACACGCAGCTCAGCACCGGCAGTCGAGGTGCCGGGAGGAGCTGTGCTTCAGTACCGATCACTTCTGAAGCAGCTCGAACTCCTTCCTATGCTGCTAGTATCTCTTTTTCAGTTGGAGTATAGTTGGCCTCAGATCCTTTGTATCCTCGACTCCAAAAACCTAAGGGTCGACCTCGGGTTTCTCCTGGTGCTTTCTGAGGCTCCAGGTAAGTCCATTATCTCCGGCTGCGGTGCAGAGCACATTTTTAACATCTAGTCCAGTCCGAACTGGTCCAAGGGCCACCGCATGAGTTATCTCATGCTTCATTTGTTCAAAGGCTTGTCGCTGTTCATGGCCCCACTCAAACTGGTTCTATTTACGAGTCACTCGATAGAGAGGGCTCACAATCTGGCTGTAGTCAGGAATATGCATTCTCCAAAAACCTACAACGCCCAAGAAAGTCTGTGTCTCCTTTTTATTAGTAGGTGGAGACATTGCTGCGGTTTTGTTGATCACATCCATTGGGATCTGACGACGGCCGTCTTGCCATTTTATTCCTAAAACTGGATCTCTCGGGCAGGTCCCTTGACCTTGCTTCGTTTTATGGCAAAACCAGCATCCAAAAGAATCTGAATTATTCTCTCACCTTTCTCGAAGACTTCTTTCGCTGTGAATTATTCTCTCACCTTTCTCAAAGACTTCTTTCACTGTGAATTATTCTCTCACCTTTCTCGAAGACTTCTTTCGCCGTGTCGCCCCATACGATGATGTCGTCAATATATTGCAGGTGTTCTGGAGCTTTACCTTGCTCCAGCGTGGTCTGGATCAGCCCATGGCAGATGGTAGGACTGCGTTTCCACCCCTGGGGCAAGCGATTCCACGTGTACTGGATGCCCCTCCAGGTGAAAGCGAACTGCGGCCTGCACTCTGCTGCTACAGGAACAGAGAAAAATGCATTAGCAATGCATTGCGAGATGTCCATCCGTGCTTATCAATAAGCATTCCATTGCTAGTTTTACCAAAACATGTGTCTGGTTCGCCAGGAAAATGCAGTTAATATGAAGCTTTAGCTGACAGGCAAAATCACTAAAAGAGAAACTGGTTTTTAACAAAACCAGCACAGAAGGGCTTCGGCCTTTCATCGCAGGCTTAAGTGCTGCAGCCAAGGCCGCAGCGTGGGCTTGAGCATGTATTTTTGCCTTTTCTACCTCCTGTTGCGTGATCGGTACCCGTGTGCAAGCTTCCACCATCTCTGCTAGAGAAGCAGTTTTTCCCAAAGCGGCTCATATCTGTTGGCATTGGGTGTTTGCATTCATCATGGCCAAATCTTTCCCCACAGCAGCTTTTGCCTCTGGAATCAGGTTAGGAGAAGCATCTATAGCTTCTTTTAAACGGTCCACAAACTTCATATATGGTTCCCCAGGATCCTGCTTTATTGTAGAATAGGGTGGCACAGGGTTACCTATATTGGGTAACTCACTGCTGCCAGAGCAAGCCCTTGCGTTTGCTGCAAAACCCTTGGATTATCATTACTATCACTGCTATACAATTCCCTTGTGCTTTTCCCTGTGGATCAGTAAGTCGACGCATATTTGCAAACCCATCTAACCCAGTCTCCAGCCCTTTTCCATACCACGATCTCAAATATTCATCTGCTCCTCTTACGGACCACATCCCACCTTCAACACATTGTCTAGCCCATTTTTGTGTTCGCTCCCTTTTAATACGGAGCTCCTCAGGAGTGAGGTCTAATTCCGCCCCCTCCCTTTCCTGTTTTCCCCGTTTTTCAGATCCCCTGCCAGTTGCCTCCAGCCCGTCCTTCATCGCATCTGACGCCTTTTGATATGCTCTTAACCACCAAGTTTTACTGTTACCGCCATCTAGTTGCCTCACGGCGTATAGAACTTCTTGCATCTGGCTCTCCTGCCGTCTCAGTAAGTCCTTCGGGCTCTGCACGTGGCTCTCCTGTCGCGGTTGAGACGGACAAGCGACATGGACCGAGTTCTTTCAAGATGAAAGGAATGGATGCTATTGATTGCTATAAGTGCATTTTTATACAATTCTACCAGTTCATGTGTCTTTTCACTATTGGTTACAAGTTACAGCACTAACATCTCACTGGTTAATTTTGCTATCATCCATGTTATTCTTCTATCCCCTTCTCTCTCACGGGTACATCTCTCCTTTCTCACGGGTACAACTCCATATCTCCGGATACTCCTTTACTCCCATCCTTCTCAAGGGTAAATCTTAATATCTTCAAGGCTGATCTCTGCTCCCATATTTTCTGACAAGGATTCCACAGACCCGCTGTAGTTTCCCACACTCTCCTCCTGGAAGCCAGGGCGATTCTGCGGTGCTGCATTCTCGTGCTCCACCGGGTCCTCCGGCAGCGGCACTTCAGCTGGATTAACCTGTCCGGGCTCGTTGAACCTTGCTGGTTGCTGCCGTTGCTCGTCGGAGGCAGGCGATGGCTCAAAGGGCGCAGAGGGTATAATTTGCTCTCCGCCCCAGCAATCCAGATCTGACACGGGACATACCAGCGGTATCGATTGTTCAGAGTCCTCGGAGGGGGGGCAGCTCGCGGCGGGCGGCTCCGGGGGGACGGCACACAGCTCCGGCTCCGCTGAGACCTCCTGCATCAGCCGCCTGACCTCCCGCCACGGCCCGGCGAGGTCGCAAGCCTCGCGGCTGCCCCTTGTGACCGCGTCCCACAGTTCGGTCCCTGTGTCCTCCCGTGTACCGGGAGAAAAAAATCCGTCGTCGAAGGGGACACACGCCTTCCGCTGGGCGAATCGCAGCAGGCGCTTTAACGCGTCTGTTTCAAAATACCTTCCTGTTCGTGCGGCCAGCTGCAGAATACTTTGCATTATGATTTTTTCCTCCGCGGATGCCGTGTTTCCCACGCCACCTGCTTCTCCGCAGGCCTGCTTTCCGCTATTCTTCAAGCGCAGGGCTAACTTCGCCCTCCAGGTGCCTTTCCTGGCGTCTTTACGTCCCAACGATCTTGCTTCGATACGAAGTATCACGTCGGGGTCACCAAAATGTTGCTCTTTCCACGGGAGACACGGAACCTGACACAGCAATGTGATGTTCACAGAGTTCGCTTTATTGCCGGAGCGGGCTGGCTCTATAGCAAAGCTGCCCTGTCCACGCGCCTTACAACAACGCTCCTTTAGTTTCTTCTGTCTCTGGCTTCACCTCTCAGCCAGGCTGGCGACAGCCCCATCCCCCCGGTGCGGGGGGGCTCTGCCACTACAGAAAAGCAAAGATTGGTGAGAAGAAATAAGGCAAAAAGACAAGGGATTACAATTACCCACAGGAGGAAAAACCCTGCTTATAGATCTTATGGAAAATAGCCCAGGAATTCAATGTCACCTCATGCTGGATATGTGGGGGGTCTCAAATGACTGATACATCGGATGAACCTCTTGTAAGCTAGTGTCGCGGGTAAATTCATCAAATACCTCTATTGCTCCCACTTGGTACCCAGGTCCACCTAATGGATATTGGTCTCAAAATGGTAGCCTGGTGGAAGAAAACAGGGTTCGTGATAGCATGTGCATTTCTGGGTTTACTGTTTGTGCCGTGTATGATCCTGTGCTTTATTCGGTTAATACACCCAGTAGTCCAAGGCATGCAAATCTCAGGCATGCCCTATAGATCCTAAAAAGGCAACTTAGCAAGATTTGTCAGGAAGCAAAAATTCAATGGGCTCAGGCCTTGCCAATAGTGGTGTTGTGTATTAGAATTAAACCTAGGAGCGGAATGTCAGTAAGTCCATACGGAATTCTGTATGGCAAGCCGCATGAAGCACCGGATCCAGATCCAAGTGTACATGTCAAAGGTAATCAGGATTTCTACAATTATGTGTTGCCTCTCGGCAGGACACTGAATCGACTCAGATCCGCACTAGTGTGGAATCGCCCACTAGCACTTGAGAATCCGGTACATGATACAGAGCATGGAGACACGGTGCATACAAGAACCTGGAATAAAGAAACTTTAAAAGAACGTTGGGACGGACCCTATCAAGTGCTCTTAACCACATTAACCGCAATTAAGGTTGCTGGAATAGACTCCTGGATACACTACACCATTCAACACAAGAACCGAGAGGTTTTTGACACCTGCTTTCTTGTCGGTGTCCTACTGAGCACTAGCACAAAGCCAAGAGTGTTGCTCAGCAGCACCAACCACGTCTGCCAGGAATGAGTCTTCAACATGAACCAGGGGCAGCAGAAGGCAATCACCAGCACCACAGACAGCAAAGGAGAAGTCTGCAAGATCCCGTAAGGCTGGAAGAGACTGTTGGCATCTGCTCTCCACGGCAAAACCGGAGGAGAGCGTAGATGGAAAAGAAATGAAAGTCATTGACCGTGAAAAATGCGTGGCGAAACACAGGAGGTTCTGACACAAAAAGACCCTCCCGGGAGCAAGCCATGACTTCTGGATCCAGCATCTCTGGCCCGGGATGAAGGCTTGCCCATTGCCGTGCGGCCACTTGGGGTGCAAAACTGGGGTTTGAGGGGGCTGTTGCCCCCCAGTGTCTTGCTCTGCCTGGAGATGTCTCTGCAGAGGTCCCTGGACAGGACGCCTCTTCCTCAGTCAGCGCTGGCAAAAGCCATCTGGGGACACGCTCCGTCCTCTGGAACTCTTCCTTGTGTGACTCGCAGCTCACGTGTGACAGCGCTGCTCCAAACTTGGCCATCTCCAAGGACCGGCTTTCTTTGGGATGTGGGGTTCACTCTCAGAGCAATCATGGCAGCCCTGCTTTCTGTGTTGGGGTCTCCCTTTCAGCGATGGAGCAGCTTCAGTTCTCCGTGCAAAAGGATCTTGCAATGGCTGGGTAGATAGCAGCAGCGTTTCTGAAGAATCAGAGGAGATGTCAGAGCCATCAGGCTGAGGGACGGGAATGCCAGCAAAAGATGGCCCGTGTTTCAAAAGGGAGGCAGCCGTGCCAGCTGGAGAACCTCTCTCGCAGCTCCATCCCCAGCAAAGAGCTGTCTCTAGAGCAGTTCGTGCTGCTTACAGGCAAGATCAGCCTTTGCATTTGAACCACCTCCTTGCAGAGGTGACAGGAAACATACTCTGGTTTATGTCGTTCTAGCTGCAAAGGCCAGGCCAGTGTTCATGAGGGAGCAAGCGATGAGCACATTTCCTGGTCGGCAGCCGCTGGCTCGTGCCAACGGTCAAGAGAGGCAGAAGAAATCCCTTCAGAACAGCTCCCTCTCAAAAGACATCCTTCTGCTTGATGAACCGCAGGGAAAGGCGTCCTAAACCAGGCACTTTGACCTTGTTTTCAGCCCAGGTTCCCAGTGCTGGTGCACTCGTGAGCCAATCGCTGCACATCTGCCACCAAGGGGAATCGCCTCCGAGGCCAACTGTGCCGTGGGGAAAGGAAAGGGTGAAACGTCGGGAGAGTTTGATTTAGTGCACAACACGGATAAAGCCATTCTCTCTGCAATTAAAACTGAGGGTGTTTAATTCAGTGAAATGAGATTTCATTCCCCGTGACCTGTGCGATTGTCTTTTGAATCTGGGCACGGGCTGCAGTGACCTGCCACAACATTTGAGGTGTCACCAGCTGCATTGTGGGTGGTAAAGTGGGAAAGGCAGGAGGGAGCCTCAGCATGTCCCATCCCGTGGATGACTTCATCACAAAGGACCAGGGCGGCGCCCGCTGGCTCCTGGGGCGGCTGTTGCCGGGCAACAGAGACACTATATTGTCCCCTGTCACCTGTGCCCCTCGCCCATTTGGTCACTGGCCGTGGTGGGATCACTTGCCGTGGTGGGATCACTGTGGTGGTGGACTCATTTTGGCAGTTGGATCGCTTTTGGTGGTGGGATCACTACTGGTGGTTGCATCACTTTTGGTGGTTTGATCGCTTTTGGTGGTTGCATCACTTCTGGTGGTGGGACCACTTTTGGTGGTGGAATCGCTTTTGGTGGTTGAACCGCTTTTGGTGGTTTGATCACTTCCGGCACTCGGATCGCTTTGGTGACTGGATCTCTTTCATCACTCGGATTGCTTTCGGCACTTGGATCTGTTTTGGTGACTGATCGCTTTCTGTGGCAAGAAGGAGCAGGAGAAAGGCTGCTGGCTGCCCATCCCTCCAAGATCACCTCCGGACAGAAAAGCTCCCGTCTTCCCACATCAGGCTCCGTGTTTGCCGGCAGAGCAGCAGCGATGGCCACACTCGGTCTGCTGGAGATGCTGAACGCCGCCATCGGGACACCCAGTTTGGGGGTTGTTGACTTCGTGGCGCTTCACAAGTTGCTCGAGGCCATCATCGGGCAGCTGGGCCAGCAGCAGCTGTCTGTCCTGGAGCCAGGGCAGAGCCCGGCCCCCGGCCTGGCAAAGGACCAGGACAGCAAGGACCAGCCTGGCCAGGAGAAGGAGGAGGACGGAGCCCTGGGCACAGGGCAGCAGCTCTGGAAACCAGAGGAGCAGCTGGAGGGGACCGGGAGCAACTCCGAGGTCTCCTCCATGGCCAAGGAGCTGATGCCGACAACAACCGAAGAGGAGGAGAGAGCCGTCTCCAAGGTAGATGCTCTTGCTGGTCCCTGGGTGCTCCCCCACGAGACGCCCCCTCCTCCGGGCTCCGCGCTGCCGTCGTGCCGCCCTCAGCCCAAGGGCTGGGTTAAGCCCGAGCTCCCGCAGCAGAGCACAGCGGGGTCCAGGTCCCCAGGGACCCTCCCCTGGGCTCACCCCCCACCCGCTCTCCCAGAAAAGGGCTTCGCTCCAGCACCTGTGGGAGGAGATCAACAAGTTTAAGGAGGCGCAGTGCGGCCTGGCAGAGGACGTGCGGGCCATGCAGAAGGCGCATTCTGGAATGGCACAGGACATGCGGGAGATGCAGGAGGCCATGCAGAAGGCGCACTCTGGAATGGCACAGGACATGCGGGAGATGCAGGAGGCCATGCAGAAGGCGCATTCTGGAATGGCACAGGACATGCGGGAGATGCAGGAGGCCATGCAGAAGGCGCATTCTGGAATGGCACAGGACATCCAGGAGATGAAGGAGGCGCATGTCGGCCTGGCAGAGGACATGCATGCCCTGCAGGAGGCGCATTCCGGCCTGGCCGAGGACATCCAGGAGATCCAGGAGACGCTTGGCCTGGTGAGCATCCCCTGGTGCCCCGGGAGGGAGCTGGGCCCTCGTCCCTCCCCGCTCCTGCTGCCCTGTCACACTGTGCCCGTGCCCCACGGCCATCGGTGTCAGCAGCGTGAAGGGCAGCAGGAGGGAAGAGTGGGAAGGGTGTCCCAGGAGTCGCTAAGGCACTTTTGAACTAGAGAGCCCTTAAAACAGATCCAGGGGAGGGGAGGAGGGGAGATAAAGCTCTGCCCGTGCAATTCAGCCACGGCCCCCAGGCACAGCCCTGCCCAGCGTCCCTCTGTCTCCTGCCCCAGTTCATTTGGGGATACTCTTTAAATCCCGCTCCCACATCTGAACGGGTGTCCCTCTCCTCACCCAGCTCCAGGGGAAGCCCCAGGACGCTGCCGGGCTGCGCAGGGACAGGAGGCGGCTGCGTCCCCCGCTCCCTCGGGGACACCAGCCCTCCTGCCTCGGGGCACAGCCTGTGGGCTGGGGTGCTGGGCAGTGATGCTGCGGGTCCCATCCCTGGGTGTCCCATCCCCCCAGCTCCATGGCTGGGCTGACCCCGTGATCCCTTTGCATTTGGGCTCTCATGTTCAACACGAGTTTGGCCCTGTGAGATGGTGGTTTGGGGACAGGGACTGGGGACATGGCGGGGGGTTCTGGGGTCTGTCCTCACGGCTGCCCAGCTGCCACTAAACCTGCTGCCCTTTGCCTCTTCTTCCCAGGAGGGCGGTGGGGGCCAGTCTGCCCCTGCTGAGCCCACCCAGGTGGCCATGGACAGCCAGGCCAGGAAGAGCTCAGCACTGGGGCCGAAGGGACGTGGGACACGGCCTGGGATGGAGACCGGCAAGGGGACTGCAGGGTCTGGCTCCCCGGGGATGCGAGCAGGGACACAGGGGGAACCAGCGACCCCTGTGAAGTTGTCAGGCGCTCCCTCTGATCACACGAGGTCTATTGGTGCCGGCGCCACCACCCCGGGGATGCAGGCAGGATCCCGGGGCACCCAGGCCAGCACCTCGGGGCTGGAACCAGGATCACGGGGCACCCAGGCCAGGACCTGCCTGGGGACACAGCCAGGGGCCCCTGATGCCCAGGCCAGCACCTCGGGGATGCAGCCAGGATCCCCTGGGACCCACACCACCACCCCTGGGGTGCAGCCTGGGTCCTCCAGCTCCCAAGCCACCATCCCAGGGGATGCCCAAGAGCCGGCCAAGCCCTGGGGCTCCACCAGCACCTCCAGCTACGAGTCGGAGATGCGGGAGGTTCTCTCCCAGGTTGGGCAGCTCGGCCACCTCTGCACTGGTCTGAAGGAGCAGGTGGAGCAGCTTAAATCTACCAAAGCAGAACATGCGGATCTTGAGAACTTGCGCCGGCTCTTCCCGAAGGGAGGTGAGAGCACGGGAGGACTGGCGGGGGTTGTTTGGCGTGGGGTCACCCTGGGTCAGGGGCTCGTCATGCTCAGAGACCCCCTCACCGACAGCACATCCCCTTGCACCATGTCCCTCTAGGCCGGGAGAGCATCACCAGCATCCTGGCCGACCTCAGGTGCCAGGTGTCCTTCCTACAAGACATGGCCAGGGCCCTCCACGGGGAGGAGGAGAAGGTGAGCCGGCAGCAGTCCCCGAGGGGCTGCGGGGATGCCAGTTTGGGCAGGGAGGGGTCAGCCGAAGGGTCCCCGTGCCGGAATGACACAGGGGGCTGTGCCCTCACCGCCCCCACTGCCGTTCCCAGATCAGCAAGGTGGAGGATGCTCCCAGAAAGACGAGGGGGGCTGGAGCCGGCAGAAAAGCAGCCGGCAGCGGCCAGATGACCCGACAGCCGCGGTAAAAGGATGGGAGAGGGTTTCCTACCCCGCAGGGCTGCGAGAGATCCTGGGGTCTGGGAGCATCCCAGTTTGGGGGCCAAGGGACACCCCCACGAAGGCTAAGCCTGCCCCTGCCCCCACCTCGCTGGCCAGGCCCAAGGGACAGAAGGTCAAGGCAGAGCGGAAGGAGCTGGGGAAGCAGCCGGAGCCGACCCAGGCCGAGCTGGAGCAGTTTGCGGCCAAGTACGTGAATAAGTTGGTGATGGAGACAGCGCAGCAGCTGCAGGCAGAGGTGAGGCCCGGGGGCAGCGCTCCCAGCCCCCGCTGGCTCGGGGGGAGTCCTGGCGGGGTCCCGGCCACGTCCCCTGGCTGGATGGGGCCATGGAGCCTCCACGGCACCTGGGCTTGTGGGCGGCATCCAGCCCGGCTCAGAGCTGATTCCTCCTCCCCTGCCAGCAGGTGGACGAGCCGAGGGCGACGGTGCAGAGCGGGGGACACGAGCACGCAGGGTGCCACTTCTGCAGCCCGGACACCAGGGTGCTGCTGGGGAAGCTCCTCCAGCGCTGCGAGAAGCTCGAGGAGCAGGTGGAGTCCCTGGCCCAGAAGGCGGGCGGCAAGGTGGACAATTATCCAAAGTGGAGGAGACAGGTAAGGAGATGCGGTGTAGGGGGCTTGAGCTGCCAGGACCCCCCAGGCATTTCTGCTTTGCTCTAACGTGGGGGAGCCCCTCGCTGCCCCCCTAATTGGCTTGACGGAGTCAGCAGCACGGAAGGGAATTAAAGCCTTGGAGCAAATGTCCTGCTTGCACTGAGGGCCCGTGGCCATCAGCCAAAATACCCTGGGTCTGCCCCCGTCGGGCAGCCACCCCCTTGCTCAGCACCGCCTTGTCCTCTTAGTCCCTGCAGCAGGACGAGCAGCTCAAGCGCCTCCAGACCAGCATCGTGCAGCTCCAAAAAGGCTACGAGAAGTTGAGCTCGGACCTTGCAAACCTGCAGCAGGATCGCCAGCAGGAGCAGAATGACGTCAAGGTGGGTGGCTGTAACGCGCAGGAAGAGCCCAGGCTGGGACCCCAAGGGGTCTGTCCCCCTGCCACCCTGCTCGCAGCCCTGCACAGCTTCCCCATGCCTTTCCTGGAGGTTTCTGATGGGGTGGGGAGGCAGGGGGTGCTCGGCTGGCCGGGGGCAGCTCCGACCCTGCCGTGGCATCACGGGCTGCTGTCTGCCTTGGAAGGCTCTGTCCCAGGCCCTGGGGAGGCTGGAGAAGAAGCAAGCAGACAAGGAGGAGCTGCTGGTGCTGGGAATCGATGAGGTACGGGCTCAAGGGGCCCCGGTGCCAGTCAAGGGTGTCCCGGGCAGGGTGACAAACACCCCTTGTCCCTTGGGTGCCGGCTGGCAGAACCAGCCAGGGGGAGGGAGGATTTCTAGCCCGGCTGCAGGTCCCTTGCCAGGTCCCTCTGTGACCCCGAGTCCCTTCGGCTGGTGGGACCAACGCCACGGGGGTGATGGGGTGAACAGGACCACGTAGCCACTTCCCCTCTCCTGTTGTCTCTGCATCCTGTCCCCACCGCTCTCCTGCCTTTCCCTGTTGCTAGAAAGCAGACAAAGCCGCCCTGGCTGACAAAGTCAGTCGCAGCCAGCTTGAGGCGTGCGTGGAGCGGCTGACCAAGATGATGGAGGAGGTGACGAGCCGGGTGACGGGCCAGGAGAACGGCTGGCTCCAGTTCCAGAAAGAGCTGCAGAGACAGATGGACTGCAAGGTGAGGGCTCGTCCCCTCCACGCAGCACTGGCACCTTGGGGCCTGGCAGCCTAAGGCAGCATCCTTGCGAGGGTCCCCCCTCCCGGCTGTGCCCCCGGGGACCGCCATGTCCCATCCTGGGGTAGCTGGCTGAGGGTGTCACCCGTCCACAGCTGGACCGCCGGGAGCTGGGGGCGTTCCGGAAGCAGCAGGAGGAGCGGTGGAAGAGCCTCAGCGGGCAGCTCCAGGAGCAGGCGCTGCAGGCAGAGCGTGACAATGCCGCTGGGATTAGGAAGTGAGTGCGATGGGGACAGTGGCGGCTTTGGCAGTGCTGGCCCTGTTCCTGCTGGCTGTCCCGGCTCGTGCCGGTGTGGTACCTGGCGTGGGAGCCATGTGGGCAGCGCCCCTGGGGATGCTGAGCAAGTGGCTGTGCCTTGTGCTCCTGCCAGCTGCAGCTTCGCAGCGATAGAGGCGGCACAATGAGGGGCACGTGTGGGAGGAGCCCTCCTGAACCAGTCTTGGGGGGTGGGTGCAGAGGCTTTTTGTGGCTGGTGTGCAGGTGGGGCTGTGCCCCCCAGGAGCTCCCCAGCCCTTTTCTCCCCCCTCCAGGCAGCTGCTGCCTGGTTTCCATTGCCTGTCCTGTGACCGGCCCCTCAACATGCTGGCGCCTGGACCGTGAGTAACTGCCCCCCGAACAGGGAGCACCCCCCGACCCCTCCCTGGCGTCGAGTGACACATGGGGTGCCACCTGCCGGGCCCTGAGCACCCCCATGTCCTGTCCCACAGGGAGCGGACGGGCGAGTGCAGATACCCCACTGTTCCGCGGAGCTGCGGGGGCCCACACACCGTCACGCCCCCGCGCTTCCAGCCCCAACCGCCCAGCACCCCACGGCCGTCCCCATCCAGCGCCCGCCGCCCCAACAAGGTAGGGATGACAGAGGTGGGGAGGGGGATGCTGAGCCTGCGGGGGGATCTGTGCCTCAGTTTCCCCAGGGAGAGCTGGCTGGGGGAGGGTTGCTGGGGGATGCGGAACGGGGCCCCGTGTTTGGGTCACACGCTCTCCCCTTCCCAGAAGGACGCGATGCAGCTGTCGGGCCAGGACGGCACTGACGGGAAGCGGCAGGACGAGCAGCTCTCCATGATGGGGGGCTCTCAGCTGCCCACAACACCAACGGCCACCCCAGAGACCTCGACCTCCAGGAGCCAGAAAAGTATGGCCCTGTCAGGGCACCGGGGGGCAGAGGACACCCCGCTGTCTGGGGGGACGGGTCTGTGCCCACAGCTGGGCAGGGTTGGACGGGGGTCTGGGCTCTGGGCTGGGCTGTGGGGGCAGCACTGGCTGCTGGGGCAGCCGGTCCCTGTGGTGGAGCTGGAGGGAGCTGGGGGGACATGTGGGGTGGTGCTGGGCAGTGTGGGACAACAGCCTGTGTGCTTCAGGGTGGGGGCAGGACCCTGTTGGTGGGTGTCTGTGGCTGACCCTGCCCCTCGCCCCCAGGCACCGCCTCCCCGCTGCTGTTAGCCGTGCTGAAGCGCCGACCAGCCTCATCTCCCGGACGCCTCACCCAGGCACCGAAGCTGCTGCCGCCCATCCAGCCCCCCCGCAGCGAAACAACCCCCTGACAGCCGGGCAGGACGGGGGTCCCGGCCCCGGTCCCACCGCCCCGGGCGCTGAGCAGGCAGCGGCTGCAATAAATGGCGATGGGCAACCAAGCGCCGGTGTGGTCTGAGTGGGGGTCCCTGGGGCAGGATGGCAGAAAGCCCTCCTGCAAAGGCGCTTTGGGGTGCCCAGGTGGATCCAGTGGTATCCAGGGTCCCCAGAGGGAGCACGGGGAGCAAACCAGTGGGCACCAGGGCAGAGCCAGCAGAGGCCCATCCTGCACCCCGGCTGGGGCTGAGGTGTCCATGGGCTTCAGAAGCACCCCCTGGCACTAACTGGGGGGACGGGGTGAGGGGGCAACCAGCGGGCTGTGCAAGAAGCCGGGCTGGCTGTCGGCAGCCGGAGGAGGGGAGCGCTTTGCTCTGGGTCGGGGGATCCAGAACTGGGGGGACGCAGCAGCTTCGTGCCCCGCCCCGGGGTGCCCACAGCCGCCGTGTCGCAGCGCTTGGCAGTCGCAGGAAAGCACCGGGCAGCTCGAGTTGATGGGCGCTCAGTTTCCCCAGCCAGGCGATGCCGGCGGTGCCAGCCCAGCCACCCAAGGCCCTACAAGAGACAAGGGCTGTTCATAGAGCCAAGCAAAAGTGTGGCCCGTGGGCAGGGGAGCTGCCAGCCCTGCCTGCCCTGCCTGCACAGGCAGGAGGAAAGCCCCTGAGCAAACCTCCTGCATCCCAAAACCGGGGATGCTCAGCCCAGCAGAGCTGGCACTCTGCACTCTCCAACTGAAGCGGAGCAGCTGAGACCGGGGAGTGGACCAGACATGTCCCTGATGGAGCCACGTGCCAGGGGGTTCCCAACAGCCCCCCAAGGGGCAAATGCGCACGGAAAGTTCCTCGTGCATATGTGCACGGGAGGAAAATACACCCGCGATTCGGCGAGGGTCAATTTATACGCGCTCAAATGGAGCGCGGAAAGTTATACGTGCATATGTGCACGGAAAGTATAAATATACTCGCAATCCTGCGAGAAGTTTTACTTACACCCGTGGCGGTGTCAGCATTCAGGACACAGAACCACGGGCGTAGTTATATGCGGTGCTTTATTTCAGCGCTGGGAAACCAGGGGCTCGCACCCAAAGCTGGTTCCGACCACTGATTCAAACTTCACCATTTTATACAATTTGGTTACATACATATTCATTGAAGTTACAACGTGTATATTGCATATTCATTAGGTTACACAATTATTTCACAATATCAGTTGCAACACCTTGGAACTACTCTAAGCATGCGCAGTGTCCTCTGGTGGTCGTTCAGGGGGTCTTCAGGATGAAGTAAGTAGTCTTCATCACTAGTGTACTTTTCACCTTTCATCACAGCACATGCGCACTTCATATAAAATTATACAAATTCTTGGATGATAGCAAATGTACCTTCTCAGCACTTTCAATATAAGATAAGAACTTACTGAGAACTAACAGGACTAATTTTCAGTTCTCTACAATATGAGCTCGTATACAACTTGCATAGCTTTTATGATAAGGTAGGAATCCTGGATATGGTCTACAGAATCAGAAACACAGCCCAGCCCACAAAACTCAATTCAACTAGAACAGCGGCGAGGCAAGCGGAGTCTCCATCCCAGGGAGGGGGCTCTCCTGGCGGCAGTGGCTGAGCTCGTACTCCGAGAGACCCCCACACAAAATGGGGCCTGGTCTCGACCAGCGTCCCGTTTTTATCTGATCAGATCTGACTGTAGGCACTCTAGAAGCTTCTCTGCACCCCCCACACTGGCTGCGGGTGCCCCTGAAGCCTTACCCTGGCCGCTGGCGCCCAGCGGCTCGGCACTCCCCTCTCCCAATGGCCCAGGAGCCAGGGTGCTCCGGGCCAAACAAAAGAAGCTGTTAGCCTCAAGTAGCAGAGAAAAGGGGGAGATGTGCCGTACTGAAGGAGGGAGGGGGGTTTGCATTCTGCCACACAGTGCTGGGGTGCTGCCTGCCCTGCCAAGCTCTGCCCCTCCACCCAAAGCCCTGCCAGCTCCCCCTCCCCGAGGCTGCCCCCTCCTTGTCCCCTCTCCTCCTTCCCCCCAGCCCCTCAGGGCGTCCCCAGCTGCTGACAGGGTTCCCCAGAGCATTCTGCCCCCATCTCCCCATGGAGCTCCCCAAAAGGCAGAGCTTGGGCTCCCCAAGGACCTGTCTCCAAGCCTGGGCTGGCAGCAGCTGCTCAGAGCCAACAGAGAAAGCACAAACCAGCACGTCAGGGCAGGGCTCAGAGCTCCAGCACCCCCGGGACCCCCCAGAGCCAAGACCCCTCTGGCCACCACCTCGCCTGTCCCAGCCCCGCTCTCCTGGCAGCAGAGGGAGCAAGGCCACCCCCGATGGCCTTCAAACAACATGAGCCACGCACTCGCTTCTGATTTAGACAGATTAAATAAAATTAAAATCAGGTGGCAGTTCATGGCAGATGCAGAAAACCACCCGAAGGGAGGAAATTCAAAGCAAAGGCTGCAAGTTTGGGGTGTTTTTTTCTGTTTGGTCGGGTTTGTTTGCCTCTCTGTGCCCAAGGAACCTGCGTGTTTGGGAGCAGAGGGCATGGAAATCCTGTGCGCAGTGCTGCAAGAGCTGGGGACTTTGCTACAGGGAAATTAAAGGCAATGAGCTCCCCCAGCAGCGCCAGAAACCCTGACCAGGGCAGGTCCAGCCCCTCAGCAGCTCCTCTGAGCGCTTTGCAAAGTTTCATGGCAGCAGCAGTTTAATTGCAGCAGCAAGTCCCTGGGGAAATGTCACCCCACAGGCGTGTGTCCCTGAGCACAGGGGGCTGCCACGCCAGGATCAAAGTGCTGTCCTGTCCTTGTCCCTAAAATGGATGCAGGTCCGCAGCACACTGGCCTGTGCCCTGCAGGGATGTGACATGCACTCAGCCACAGGGCCTGAGGCCACTGGGTTGGGCTCCCATGGCACCATCCCCTGGTGGCACCATCCCCTGGTGGCGCCACCAAGACCAGCACGGCGCTCACTCTTGGGCTCCGTGAGGGTGGCCGGGACAGTGAGTTCGCCCACCCAAGGGAGGTCAGAGCTCAGCTGAAGGCAGGAGGTGGGTGACGGCAGTGGGGCTGGAGGGACAGCGGGGCTGGGGGCATTTGGCAGGGCAGAGCAAGGCCCATGGGGAGGACATGGCACAGGAGAGGGTGCTGGGAGCTGGGGGTGCTGGGAGCAGCAGGGGGTCCCAGTGGGTGTGGGGGGCACAGGGTGCAGGTGGGATGTGCGGGGCAGGGGGTGCGGTGGGTGCGGGAGATGCCGGTGGCTGAGGGAGATGCCTGTACTCTGCCTGTGCTCTGCCTGTGCGCTGCCAGACTCTGCCTGGGCTCCGCCTGTGCGCTGCCTGTGAGCTGCCTGTGTGCTGCCTGTGCGCTGCCTGCACCACTGTCTACACGCCTGTCTGCACCACTGCCTGCACTGCTGTCTGCACTAAACACAACAGACTGAATTGAAACAACAAGTTATTCATTAAATAAGAGACAGGAGAGTGCAGAGAAGAGAGAGACCATGTGAAAGCAAGAGAGAGCCCACAAATGAGTAGACGTACAAGGCAGATGAAGCTGAGACAGGCAGGAAAGGTGGCAGTAACAACGCAAACTGTTACAACAACTGCCAAGGTGATTTTCGGAAGTGATGAATCCAAAACAAACAGCAAATTCTTAGCTCCCCTGAAAAAAATTGAGCTAGAAAGGGTATCTAAGGACCTGGTAAATGCATACCAGGGAGTAGAAATATCCTGTTTACTCTAAGAGAACAAACGATTGACAACAAACTGAGTGGTAAGAAAAGAGCATTTCCAGGGCCGGCCGGGGAAGCAGCAGCCCAGCAGCTCCGGCACCGGCTGTCAGCCCGAGCTGGGCTGTTTCCAGATGAGGACGGCACCGTCCGCGCTCACGCTCACCATGTACTTGTTCGCGGGGCAGATCTTGAGGCGGGTGATGTTGCCGCTGTGGCCCACTCCCACGTGAGTCACCGTGCCCTCCTTATAGTCCCACAGCTTCACCAGATGGTCGTCACCACCTGCGTCAGGCACAGAGGAAGAACAAACGATTACAATGACAGGACAAGGGGTAATGGGATCAAGCTGGAACACAAGAGGTTCCACTTAAATTTGAGAAGAAACTTCTTCTCAGTGAGGGTGCCAGAGCACTGAACAGGCTGCCCAGGGGGGTGTGGAGTCTCCTTCTCTGCAGACATTCAATACCCGCCTGGACATGTTCCTGTGCGACCTCACCTGGGCGTTCCTGCTCCATGGGGGGATTGGACTGGATGATCTTCTGAGGTCGCTTCCCATCCCAAACATACTGTGGTACTGTGATACTGTGATACTGTGAAGCCGCTCTGACCTGCACTGCTAACAACAAAAGCACAACCAACCTACAAGTTTCTTGCAAGTGTCGTACCAAACAGAGCATCTCCATTTCTTTTTCATCATTTTAAATGGCAGATGGATTTTTCCACAAGAAAATCCCCAATCTAAGCAAGACTCACTGTTCAGCACACCAGTCCTGCACTGACCTTGCCGGCAATAGGCATCCTGTAGAAGATGTTCAATACTACGATTCCTGCCACAATTTTATCCCTGGGGTAGAAAATGGCACCACCGCCATGCCCTTCTCTTTGCTTTGGAACTTGAGGCACTGGGGGAAAACTTGGAGGAATGTCAATTTCTGATGTTCTGCTTCAGTCTCTTGATCGAAGGGACCTTGTCCCTCTAGCAAAGAGATGTCCAAACATCCAGTGCAGAAGAGAAGCAGCAGCTCTTTGCTGGTGATGTTGAGAGCGGACTAAAAAGCAGGGCCCTGGAAGAGGCTGAGGCATTTTCTTGGAGTTGCATCCGGCAAAAGTTCAGTTTCAATAATTCGAGAATGAAACCATCCTGACACGAAGCACAGCGCTGGCCATTCCTGACTTCCATCACCAAAAGCAAAAGGCAGATCAGCTGCTTCTTTAAGGCAGCATAGACAAAATAAAGACGCTTAGAACCACAGCAACTCTTCTGTGTAAAACCTGATCATTTGATTGCTATGGAGGAAATTCAGCCTCCCTGGGAAAAGAAGTTGGAACTTTGGGAAATGACTTACCCAAGGCCTTCTTGGAGGAACGTTACGTTTGAATCCCATTTGACTATCAAAACCAGCCTTTAAAGCTTGGTGTAGGAAAGAAGCAAACAGATTGATGTCTCCGGGAGCTCTGCGGTGCGATCAGACCAGCTCTCGGGGCACTACCCAGCGAGACACATAAACCTTCCCGCACGGACACAGCTCCCGAGCACGACTCCAGCCCTCCCTCATTGCTCCCTTGCATTTTTCAGCATGGCTTTTGCTGTTCATTTAGCAAGAACTCCTCCTGTTGGCAAATTACTGTTGGTAATACATAATACATAATACATAATACATAATACATAATACATAATACATAATACATAATACATAATACATAATACATAATACATAATACAGATTAAAGTGAAGTACACATTGCTGAGTCAACACCTTGAACTGGGCACCTGCTGAATTGGAACTGGGAGCCTTAGAGGAGTCAACGCAACTGTGATTTAGGGCCCAGCAAGTCCCGTGTGTCAAAAGTGTTCCAAATCGTGCCGAGGAAACAGATGCTTCCCACAGAACGATGTGGGTATCTCTAGATGTGCATCACTACCTTTCTGGCCACGGCCCCAACTGAACTGTTGCGGCACAGCCCCGCAGCACCAGAACATGTCGCGGGTCACCTCCCGCCTGAGGAGCGCAGGTTGGACAGCTGTGGCAAGTTACTTGCTTTGTTCCATGTCAGTTTTACTCCTTTGGCTTTTCGGGAAGTGAGGCTGTTTCACGTCCACTCCATCATGACGTTCCAATTTCCCTGAAAGTGCTGGCGTCACAGCGGTGCTGTGCTTTGTCCTGAGCCCCCGGCCCATCGTAATACAACTCTGCCCTTCCCAAGCAGAAATTCCCTGCAGGGCAACTGGGCAGCTGGAGGCTGGGGAGAGAGATGCTGCTGCTGCCCGGTGCTGCCCCAGCCATTGCAATCAGCTCTGGGTCTGTGCAGTGCACGGGGGTGCTGGGGAAGAGGAGGATGCTGCGAAGGCTGCAGCCCGGGCCATGCAGCAGCCACAGACAGCCATGGCTGCTTTGCAATGTGCCACACAGGGATCAGCAGCTGCTGCGGCTCTTGGCTGACTGGGTTTATACCTGAGCCTCCCTCCATTTCTGGGCCCCAGAAACCCAGGGCAGAGTAACTCGCATCTGAGACGAAGCTCTGAGCGGGTGGATTTCTTGTCAAGACCAGCACTGTTTGCGGCGCTTCTCCCCGGTGTCTCTGGCCTGAACGTGCTCTCGTGACGCTGGAAGCCTTGTGCATCAGAGCCTTGTGCAGAGATGGGTCATGGCTCAGATTTCCAGCAAGGGAGCGAGCAGCCGGCTCTTCCTGACTTGGAAGACCCTCGGTGGAGGAGAGGGACCACATGCGGGTTTGGAGGGTCTCGCCTGTATCAGCTCATGTAGGTGCTCCGAAACACCCCCGCAATGGGGAGGTTCCTTGTGAGACGAAGGGGATGCCGTACGGTGCAGGTCAACCAGGCCAAGTCGGCAATAGATCTCAAATGTTCCAAGTCCTGGACTGGAACTGGAGACAGGCGGGTGGGAAGGGAGCTTGAGGGGGATCCAGCCAGACTACCGGCTTGCGGCAGCACCAGCCCAGGGCTTCCGGCAACCAAGGCCGGGACACCCCGAGGACAGAGATTTCCTGCAGCCTTCTTTGTCCCGAGATGGAGCAGGAGCAGAGGAGCACAGGGGGAAACTTGTCATTTTTTTTTTTTTGGCTTTATTGATTTTGAAAACAATCCAAGGCGGAGCAGAGGCTGGCAGCACCATGTCCTCAGGGCAGGTGAACGCCGCGGTCGCGGCTCTACTCCTCTTGCTGTGCCGCGGTGCAGCTGCAGCGGAAAGCCCTGCGCAGAGCCCAGAGCGCCCTCCTGAACCGGGAAGGCCGTCGCCGTGGAGCCGGGCCCTGCGCTGGGCAGGCGATGTCTGCGCTGGTCTCTCCCCCATGCTCTGCAGACATTGGAGAAACCGTGTTCTCTTCTTCCTCCTCTGCAGCTGGGACGAGAGGGGCTGTGCTGGCCTGTCTCTCATCCTCTCCTGCCAAATGAGCCTCAATGGCTTCAAGTCCTGCAGGTGCTGGTGCTGCCATTGGAACATCCGTGCATTGGGCCAGGTCCTGCTGTTCTACCGGTTGCTGGCCAGGTCCCTGGATCTCAGCCTCAGCCCTGCGCACCGCCTCACTGACGATGTACTCCACAATGTCTGACAGGTCCACATCGTCCTCTGTGGGGCTGTGCTGGGCAGGTGCCGGGCGCTCTGCCTCTGCTGCCGCCTCCGTGTCTGTGCTGGTCAAGCCAGACCCCTCCTGGGGACCTGCAGGGGCGTCCTGCAGGTGCTCCTGGACCGAGGGGTTGATCCAGGTGCTGTGGATGGTGTCTCCGCCTTGGCACCCCTCTTTGCTGTTCTCGTCTTGCAAGTCCATGTGCTGGGCCAGGTCCTGCTGTTCCTCTGGTTCCTGGCCAGCTGCCACGATCTGAGCCACAGCCCTGCGCATGGCCTCACTGACGATGCGCTGGGCTGTGTCCCACAGAGCCGCGTCGTCGGCTGTGGCGCCCTGTGGGGCAGGTGCCGGGCACTCTGCCTCTGCTGCTGCCTCGCTGTTGGTGCTGCGAGACCAGCCAGACCCCTCCTGGGGACCTTTATGGTGGTCCTGCAAGCGCTCCTGGACCGAGGGGGCGACCCAGGTGCTCTGGAGGGTGTGCTGGCCCAGGCTGTGGCCGATCTGCGGGCAGGAGGAGGAGCAGGACACCTCCTTGTCAGTTGGCATCTTGGGTCTCCTCTATCAAAGAGCCGCAACGGGCACCCAGGGGAGATGCTGCCTCGTGAGAAGCTGCTGCTCCTGAGAAGCTGCTGCTCCTGAGAAGCTGCTCTCCTGGGAGTGAGCACCCCAGGGCTCTCGCTCCTTAAATACCCCCACGGTCAGGGCGGGGACCCCCGTGTCACAATGGCCTCTGGTGATGTCGACCCCGTGTCACAATGGCCTCTGGTTATGACCTCACAGAGCCCGGGCGGTTGTCATGGAGACACCCACCTCAGGCCTGGCTGGGACTGGCTGTGCGCGGCGTGGGGCAGCCCCTGCTTGAAGGAGGAGGGAGCAGAGAATGGCGAGGGAAGCTGTCCCCAGCACACAGGACCCCGTCCCCCAGAGCTTTACTCAGATGCTGCTGCCTGCTCCGCTACACCTGCAAGAATCCGCATTCAGAGCTTGTTTGCAAGGGCCACTCGACAGCCTCACCACACTGATTCTTTGTTTTTGTCATGGTTTGATCATGGGGAGACAATCAAAACTGTGGGAGTAGGTTTCCCTTCACCCTTTTTCCCCCTTCCCCCTTCAGGCCACAGTAGTCTACAGTTAATCTCCACTCATCGCTAGACTTACGCACTGGCCAAATTGGGCTATTGAAAGGTGAGCGAGTCTTCCTGATCACACCCCGGTTTTCCAGTTGACCAATCAATTTCTGAATAGGAATCGAAGAGTCTCGATTGGTGCGATACTGTCGACAACGCACCGTTGTGGTAGCAACTGGCACCTGCTGATCATCAACCATCAGCAGTCCTACAACAGAAGGGTCATCTGAAAGACCAGGCAAATCAGACAGCTGTTCAATTCTCTCAGTGTCCACAGATGCTGTACCAAATGCCCACCTATACCCTTTTGGGTCCTTAAAATACCCTCTCTTAAGGTAGTCTATGCCAAGGATGCACGGAGCATCTGGGCCAGTCACAATGGGATGCTTTTGCCAGGTTTTTCCAGTTAGGCTCATTTCAGCCTCTACAACAGTCAGCTCTTGGGATCCCCCAAGTCACTCCAAAAATACTGTTGAGTTGTGTCCCCTTACAGCCTGAAGGAATTATGATGCACTGAGCAGCAGTGTCCACAAAGCCTTGTACTCCTGGGGGTGTGTTGTACCAGGCCATCCTATCTGTACCGTCCAGTAAACTCTGTTATCCCTTTCCTCCGCCTGGCTGGAGGCAGGGCACCTCTAATCTCGGTCTTCCACCGTCACTCGCTGTGAATTAGAGGTTCCTTCACGAGCACCAGAATCTCTTTTGTAAACCAGGCAGCACTTTTCCTAGAAGCCTACCCTGTTAACTCATGCACTTGTTCTTGAAGTTCCCCAGTAGGTTTACTGTGCCACTTACTCATATCTTCTCCCTGCTCATGTAGGAAGGACCACAGCAAACCTCTGCTGGTGGCCTGCCTGTGTTCTCTCTCTGGAGATTGGGAACGCCTTCTCTCTCTCTCTGGGGACTGGAAACGCTTTCTCTCTCTCTCTGGATATTGGAAATGCTTTCTCCTAATAGCTGAAGCATTGGTTCGTACAAATCGAGAGCCATGTGTGTGTTCCCTGAGTGCTTTCATTTCTCTCAACAGCTTTTCAAAACAGTCAACAGTCGTTTCACTCAGTTTCTCCACCCTAGAGACATAAGCCCCTAGGGGATCAGAAAGGATTTCCTCAAATTCCCGGAGCCGCTCAGTCATGTCATTAACACTTTGTCTACCGCCAGTTGACACGAACGTTCCTGCCAATTTCTTAGCATATGGAGCTGGTGCACTCTGTGAGAATCTGCGCCACATAGACCGTGTACACTCAACTCTATCTGGATTCACCCCCTCCTGGCTATCTGGCCCAAAACAGACAATCTCTCCCACAGCTAACTCTCTCAGGAACTGGATACCTCGCTCCATAGCATTCCATTTCCTTGATGTGCATTGACAGTCATCCTTGTTACGAAATCTTGTTTTCGTGGCTGTCAAGAGTCGGGTCCAGAGGGCCGTGGGGTTGGGCTCACTGGCAATTGCCCCATCAAGGGTGGAATCCCTGGACAGAGATCCCAACTGCTTGGCTTCTCCGCCCTCCAGTTCTCTTGTGTCAGCCCCGTTATCCCAGCATCGGAGCATCCAGGTTAACACATTCTCACCATCTTTACGAGTATAGTCTTTTCACAACTCTCTCAGCTCACTTGGAGAAAAAGACCAGGTAACGGTCACTTCCTCCCCTGATGATGCCCCTGGGGATGAATGCGGCCCCTCGCTATCATCTGCAGCCCGATTAGTCTTCTTAGCCGCTTCTCACAACCAGCTACTGATGCCGATATGGGCATAAGATTATTGCTGGGCTTGTTTTTGCTACAACAGGAACAATGCCCCTTTGCAGCAGAGGATCTGCCCATGGGCATGTCTTTACTCTTCTGCAGTTAATGAAGCGCTTCCAACACGGCACCACCTTGCATTGCCCCAAGTGCTTGAATTAGGGATAATTACCATGTCTGAGGTGTCAGGCAGCCATTTGCCAGCCCACAGAACC